>NW_010254361.1:0-4345 GCF_000690775.1 Eurypyga helias
TCCAACACAAACCATTCTAAGATTTTATGGTTCTGTGCTTTTTGAAGATGAAATACTGGGGTAACTGAATGCTTGTTATGTTATGGCTCTTCTTATATAAGCCTGTGTAGATGCTTATAATGACAGATTTCAAAAGTGAATTAAGGCTTACCCGTGATCTAAGTAGAGCCTGGAATCACTCATTCACTGTCAGTGTGAAATCCCTAATTGGAGTTCCATGAAGAATGAAATCTCCTATTACAAATATGATGGGTTTCTTTTTGTCTCATGATGGCTCATCTTTCTTGGACAACAGCACAATTTACCACAGCTGTGTTATCACCTCTTATCGGTCCAATTTGTCTTGTTTTTTTTTTTCTTAAACAAACAGGCCTCACTCGGGCATAGTGAACTTAAATGTAGGAAGGTCTTAGAAATACAATGTAAAATAGAGTCAAACTCAAGAATAGTAAACAAGTGTGAGCCCTTTGCTAAAATGCACATAGAGTCAAATAAGGTTTGACTCTAAACCTCAAATAAATTTGACTCTAAACTCAAATAAATCTATTCTATGTTGTGTCCAAAACTTCAATGTCTTTCTCTTAAGGAAACATTTAAGGAAGAGTTTAAGTTAAATAGATGGAGATTACATGAATATTGTTTTTGAAAGTTCATGAACTTCTATTCTTTTACTTGATACAATAGAAGTTATTTTCCTGAAACTAATCAGTTTTGTCTATATTTACAGCTGTCAGAGATCAGAATCTGGCTCTAACTTCTTAGAAGAACAATTGAATTAAAAATGGGTTTTATTCCAGAAACAGCTGCTGAAAGGTCAATGGAGCTTTTGAGGACAGAAAGAGAGACAAAAAAATCCAAATTGTCAGGAAAAAAGTAATTAGTAAAAACTTGAAAAGTAGTAAATGGACTGACACTGTGCTGTCCATGTCAATGCATTTTGACCAAAAACCCGTGGCCAGTTAAAATAGTTGACAAAATTTAACTGGAAGGACGAGGTTACTGGTTGCAAACTGTTTGCCTTTTTTAAAAGAAATAACTTATTTTTGGAAAGGATACGTTGCATGTTCCCACCATGAACTGAGAGTCCATTACCCTTACCTCTCTCCCACATGAAAAATCTCTGTTGTAGATTCACACTGATTAACAGAAAGAGTTCATTGAAAGAATCATATTTTTTTCAAATCTTTCAAAAGTTCATTTCTGCAGAATCCAAAAGATTAAAGGAATCAGAGTTGAGAGTGAGAACCCAATGGTAATGTCAACAGCCCAGGTCTCCCTGGCAGGAAAAAAAATCTGAACTGGCTTTTTTCAGCTGAGAGCAAATCTCTGGCAGACGCTCACTGCAGCTGTAGTTTTATTGACAGTAATGATATTTCTGTTTTCAAATGGCAGCAAATATGTTTGGCACTTTCAGATTTGTTTCCCTTTGGGTCAGAGGTCTTTTCACACCTTCCATAAAGGATGGAAAAAATACAAATTAACTTGTCTAAAAAATTAGATCTACAGATTATCTTCAGTGTTTGAGTAACAAGTTTATTCTTACCAGAAGTTGTTAATGAAATATTCTACACAAACATTTTCTATTTATGGATAAAATTTTTCTGTATTCTTATTATTTGCTTCATATTTACAGAATTGTAAATTATCTGATTATAACAATAAAGGATAGCTACTATGGCATTTAGTTGTGCCTAACAGTATGACATTGTTAGCAAAATAATATAAATATTCCCAGCTGATACAACTTAATTTTGGATTGCCAAATATCAATATAAACATGTAAATTTCCTTGAACAGGGAAAACCAAATTATTACCAGATCCCTTCAGAGGCTGGGGTTTGAAACATAGTTAAATCAAATAACTTAATCTTGAGACAAAAGTTAACTAAAAACTGGCAGTATAGAGTCTACTGTCTGAAAACCAGCAGTACGCATACATCCATTCATGCATCCATCCACCCACCCATTTGTTTCCTTTTTTCTTTACAGGATACTAGATAGTGTCTGATTTACAAAAATGTAAGAAAAAATGAAACTAGAGAAAAAAAAAATGGAATGGAGGATGGCAAGCACAGAATGGTCTCAAAGACTTTTAAAAACATGTTCCTGGAGTCCTGTGGTAGAGACTCCCATCACTCTCTCATACAGTTCCAGTGCTCCGTTCTCTTTGCTGTTTGAAGTTTTTTACAAAGTCTTTGTTGCAATCCAAGTAAATTATTTCTGTTCTACTCTTCTGTGTATTGAAAACTATTGTTCTCATTGTGTTTGAGCATCAGCTTGCACAGCTGAAGACAGTTTTCATGTCTCCTTTCTATGTTGTAGGAAGCTTGTTTGAATGATGATGTCATGAAGTGACAAACATAGCTACCAAAGAGGAAATCTGTTCTTAAAAAAATATGTTAAAGATAAAAATGTTTAATTATTATAAAGCTAAAATATTTTTAAAATATTTCTTCAATTATAGTGGTCTGTAATGACAGTGAAAATAGTCTGAAGTATTTATAGATGCTATTACTACACTATAATGCTAAAGACCTACACTTTTCAGAGAGCTGACTAATAAAGATAGTTCCCCAGCCTTTACAGTTGCAAAGAATTTGAATACTTACCGTGTTCATCATTGTAAATGAGGAGCAATATTTTTAAATAAGGTGTAAGGTGACATATTTCTACAGGAGACAATGAATTTAGGCTTGGTTGCATTATATGAGGAACATCGCTGCTGTGGTTAAATAAAGAATAGAATATGTTCTTCAGGCCACTCACAGCCTAATTTTAGTGAGCATTAAAATAATAGCTTTATTTGATTAGTTGTCATTAATTTAATATTTTAATCCATAAACCTATTATGACAGGCATTTGGAACTTTGGTGCTTGATTCACATATATCCCATACAAGCATTATTCTAGATTTATACTGGGGAAAGTGAAAGGAAAAACGGAGTTGTTAATATAATTTTCTAAAATCTTATAATGTTCTGAAATTATTGCTTTGCAGAAATAATTTCCAAGCATTTATAAATGCATGATGAACTGATATAATAAAAGCAGAAATTTTCAGTTGTAAGGTCATAATGTCAGCACAACACAAACAAATATTTTTGTGGTAGAAAATGTAGTCAACTTGAACTCAGTGTTTTATCTTCTCCAGCTTGAAGTCAAATGGAGCTCTTTATGTGATTTACAGAAAGAAGAGAGTATTATGATTCTGAACTTCTAGTTCCTCAGAAGTCTTTTGATTGCAGTTAGTGCTGAAATGATGAATTTCCCAGCCTATGCTGGCTTATGCCCAGTACAATCTGAAACAGAATTCCTAGAAGGATTCCTTCGATTAGAGTCCCTGAGGTCACAGCTTGTTCCTCTGCAGCACAGCACACTATTGCTTCTATTCAATTTGGACCTTTTTTCACAGCAAGTCTTACAGAAGGAACAAAACCACAGAAGTTACAAAGAATAAGCTGACATTTTACCTCTCTGTAGTTTACGATCACATTGTAACTGAGAGGGGGAAAAAAAAAGGGCTGAAAAAAGGATAGAATTTACTGTCAAGGAGTAGCTGAATGCTGCTCCATGTGAAACAATAGGAATTATTCTCATTTACCATTAGATGGCATACATACAGTATAAA
Source organism: Eurypyga helias (assembly GCF_000690775.1). Classification (NCBI taxonomy): domain Eukaryota; kingdom Metazoa; phylum Chordata; class Aves; order Eurypygiformes; family Eurypygidae; genus Eurypyga; species Eurypyga helias. The sequence goes on from NW_010254361.1 coordinate 3,629, forward strand.
ATACATGATTAAACATAATTCCATTGTGCTGGGTGAAAGGTTAAGTAATACTTCTGTAGTATAATAGACGCAGACTGAAGTTCTCTAATAATACTTGTTTCCACTCAAAGTTGTTATGTCTAAAGAATCTCAGACTCCCTACATTGAATACTTCTAGATAAAAGGCCAAATAAGTCTGTGTTGCTAAAAGTAGCTCAGGGGCTGTTAACACTGCAGCACTGCTGTGTATTCAGCTCCTGCATCCCACTTTCCCATTTTCCCTGTTCAACAAGGACTTACCATTACTTTAATTTCTGTAACAGACTCACCATGTTCTCTATCCTTTTCTAGTGGGTGTGTGAGAAAAGGAATCACAAAAAATAAAGTTCTGTATCAGTAGCCTACAGCAAATAAGTTAAATGAAAACCTAAGTATTTTACTTCAAAAAAGAAATGCCTGAATTTCTTCCCCCATGGAAATGGAGCTGTTCTTAATTTATAAGTACTCAAAGGCAATCTGTCATACCACTGCAGTAGTTATTGTCGCAAGGTGACCTGCTAGGCACGAGGAAGATATTGCTCTAAACTGAGTAAGGATTTTACATGTATTTGATGGTGATCACATCGTAAGACATATACTGCCACAGAGTTATGAGGCATTCATAACCCCTCCTGACTGGGTCAGAAAGGAGGTGGTACTGTTTCAAAGAAAAGGACGTGCTGCTTGGTACCGGCAGGG
>NW_010254362.1:0-11166 GCF_000690775.1 Eurypyga helias
AGATTATTTATTTTTCATCTGATTTATATATATTCCCAGGTTCCTATATTTCTGATTATATGGATTTGAATGGAATGCAGATATCTACCTTTGGATTTCTATCTAGATCTGCTTTAAAGTCAAAGGATTTGCAAACAAAGGACATTTTAAGGTGTGATCCACCTCATACTGAAGAGGACTTCTGCATCTGGTGAGATGACTCATATCCTGAAAGTGCCTTTTCAGCTTCACTGACTATGTAGGCAACTATCTCAGGAGACAATCAGAGGTAGAGAAACGCATTCCAGCCATTACAGGTCATTATTTAGTTTCAAGAGTTCCACAGAATAGACATGCACTACTAGAGGAATCATACTGTCAGAAGTTGGGAACCTAAGAAAGAAGAAAATTTTTATAGAGAGCCATTCACTTGAAATTACTTCTATAAACAAGGCTTCCCCTTCTTGCATTAGAATTTCTCATATCTGTTAGAAAACTCCAGGGAAAAGTGTTATATTTAAATTCAGTTATGTTTATGCTTTACATGTTGGGTACTTCCCATTATTATATTAAATATGTCAAATCTCAGTGGAATGACTGTTGATAAGTGTTACATATTTATAAATATTGTGTATTCCCAGAGCCATGCTTTCAGACATTAGAATCATAGATTCACATAGCTGAATGACTCAGTAGGTCAATTAGTCCATGTCCCCAGCCTAAATGTGTATGAAGACGTGACTGGAGTTTGTCTATCTTATTCTTAAATGCCAGCAGCAACAGATCACATAGACTCCCCAGGCAGTCCTTTCCAGTGATTTCCTCTCCCTTGGCTTCAGACATGTTTTTCCTCAAGATCTAATTTGTCCTCTTTGCAATGTAGTCTAGTTCCTGGGCCAATGATGGATGTCTCTCCTTTATAGACAGGGAAATGGATTACTCAGTTCTTTTCAACAGCCATTTATGCTCTCCGTCCTCTCTCTTCTGAGTTAGGAAACCCCACTTCCTTGTATCTTTCTTCATAGGTCTTGTTTTCAGACATCTGCTCATTCTAATTGCTCCCCCCAGCTCCTCTCCAGCCAGTCTGCAGTTTTTCTTGAAGTCTTTTGAGTGGAAGTCTTGCCAATACTAAGCAAACACAAAGTGCATCCATGCCACAGGTTGCCCTCCTGTTTATACAACCCAGAAGGATGAGTCCTTTTCTACAGCAACACGACAGTGTTGACTTCTATTCAGTATGTGAAAACCATGATAAAATTCCACTCCCCTGTGAGAGAGGAATGTCCTCTCTGTTGTTACTGGCACTGTGTTTGCACATTTAGGTATTTCACCCTAGAGTGTTGTACTTGTCCCTGTTGCATAGCACTTTCCAGGAGAAATCTCAGGTTTCTCAAGATGATTTTGAATGCTACTCCTCTTTCCTCAAACTTACTTGCAATCTCTCAATATACACTTAATAAGTCTTTTCTCTTTCCAGTCATTCATCTAATTAATCAAAATGAAATAGTATTGTACCCAAACCAGACCACAGCATAGCATCACTTGATACTTCTTTCCATTAGGACCATGATCTACTGAAATTTCTCTCTGGATGTAGTTTTCCTTTTTGCAGAATCCCTTATGGATAGGTCAGAACAAAAAGGGTTTAGAGTACATTAAACTTTGTCTCATATGACATTCTCCTCATGGTGATTGCTAAGGAATTGTTATGCTAAGAAATCACAGTATATTTACCAAAATCATCAGGAAAACATACCTAGAATGAAAAAGATACCCAGGTCACCATCACTATGGAAAGATATATTAATGTGTTCAGTGCACATCTTGGAAAGTGTTTTTCTGAATGTCTGGTCTCAGTGTAACAAATATAATCTCACATACTGTGAGAGTTCCATTAATTTAATAGAATTTTTGCGGTACAGAAAATGAAATAAATGCTGCAGTTATCTTGGATTAAGCTGTAAGTGTCCACAAGTTAAAAGACTAAAAATTATGTGAGGTTAACTTAATGATGTTTTACAGGATGCTGTGCGCACAGCTCAGGTGATAAAATAGTGTGTAATTAATACTACATTGTAGTGCTGAGGTGCACTAGACCAGAACCAAGGAGTTTGTAATTTCCTAAGTTTTGAGGACGAAACTATGTAATCTTTATTTTCAGGCTTAATTCTGCCATTCATTTTTGAGATTAGAACATTTTTTTGTTTAAGATATGAATTATTTAAATGTAATAATACTTTATAGATCACGCTTCCAGATTAAAGCATTTATTTTAAGTTAGAAGCATATATACTTTTACTGCTACTTTCTCTGAGCAAATTCAAGCCCCAGTGAAGTCAGAATTGCACTAAGCACATTGTAGAAAACTGCTCTAGTACTAGAAATTCAGCAAAGCTTTAACACTTCCAATGATCTTGCTCAAGAAAAAAAAAAGAAATATCAGTGATGTTAATGCAAAAACTATGTGTCTTTGTGTAAACAAAAGATCCTTCTTGTATTTTATGAGAGTTTTACTCCAAAGAAAAGAGACAGAGCACATGTGGTATATTGCTGGTACTTCATAGTGAAGTGCTTATATAGATACTGAAAATTAATTATTTATTTAAGTTTATGTATTTTTCCATTGGGTCAACATACATTTCCTTGAAAATAGTTTTACCCAGTCTATATTTAATAAACCAGATATACTATGTTTATTTCTTGACCAAGAAAAATGAACTCTACTCCTTTGAATTCACAGTGCTTTGCAATATTCTTAAGCACCAGGAAATCAAAGAAGAGCTCTTTGTATCATTCTTCCCCTGTGACTGCTCTATTGTGTATACCAGCTTTCCAATACAAAGTAATAAAAGCATTGATCTTCTAGCATCTTGACAGTGGAGTTCCTCTAATTCTGCATTAGCACTAAACACAAACAAAAAATTTAGTATAAGCAGCCCCAAGAGACACTTCAACCAGATTTCTGCATTTCCCTGGGCTAAATCAGCTCCTGAAAACTTAATTTAAGAAACTGACACAGACACTACAGTTAGAATGGTAAATCTACTCCCCGTCAGTTTCTTAAATAAAGTTTTCAATCACTGATTCACTCTACAGAGATAGAGCTCTGTTCTAGTTACTCCTCTCAAGCTACGCTCATTAAAGATCATTGCTCCTAGTGTTTCATCTTAATCCTGGCTGGAAACCAGAGGGTCTTTGGATACAGAGCTGGTTTCTTAAGTGAAATTTTAGCTAGCTAGCATGAAATACTTGCAAATAAAATAGGCAGAACTAAGTACTGTGATGACATGATTCAAATCAAATGGAATCATTGCAAGAGACAAAACATTTTGAAATAAATTTCCTAAAATTTTGAGCACTTTCATTGTTTTATTACCAGTCACTTGTGATATTTCATTGGCAAGATGGAGAAGAGCCCTAATCGTAACTACATCATGGAAAATGTCAACAAAATCTTTGGGGCCAATATTTATACCACTCCAATGCAACCTTTTCTTTCCTTCCTTCCCCATCTCACTAAAGGAGACACGTCTGGGTTGTATCAAGGCAAAAAGCATGTAATCTAAAAATCTATTCTTGGGTTCCTGGAAGTATGTTTTCCCTGCAGAGTAGCGTACAAATCAGACTTGAGTTGCTGTGCTTTTACAACTAGCTTGCTTCCCAGTATGCTATAGTAGAGGTTTGAGGGATGTTGGTCACCAGGACCCCCAGGTCCTTTCCTGCAGAGCTGCTCCCCGTGCCAGGCAGAGCTTAGCCACAGGGAGAGCTCCATTTTCATTGGAAAGTGGGCAAACTACCAACAGTCGTGTGTGAGAGCAGAGCCAGAGACTCCCCACATTCAAGCTGCCTTGGGGTCAGTCAATGTAGATTTGTACTGAAAGGCAATCTTCCCTTTTGCACAACCCTGTGAGATGGAGCAAGCATCCAAACATGAGTCTTCAGCGACAGTGGAGCTGACACCTGACATGAGCTGTCACTGAACTATCTTTTATACATAGTTCATCTGAGAATCAATTTTTAAGGATATCTGCCAGATACTAGATCCTACTGTACAATAATAAGGTTTTTTGTGTTGTCTTTTATAAAATACCTTTTAGATATTTGCAGTTTAATACTTGAAGTAAAAAGCAGGCACAGACCATTTAAAAAAGGAAATATTTGAATCAGTCTGTATTATTTTTCTTTATATTAATCTTAACTGTTAAAAAGAGAACAAAGCTTTTACAAGACCACACTGGAATATATAACACCAATCAGCATTTGTTACAACATTAAATAACATAGTTTATTTGTTAACAACTATATGTTCCACAAAATAACAGATGAAAAAAAGATATTTGTATCTAAGAGGAAAGAGAGCTCAATCACTGGAAACAGAAGATGATATAAAGAGCTTTAGGAAGAAATAGTGTGATATCTGGAAAATTACTTGTTACCAAGTAATAGCACCATCAGTTCAAAACTGTAACACTGCACACTGAATCTGCATAATACTTTTTGTGCATCTTATGTCTATTATACAGGCTGGTATATATGTTGTATGACCTGGTGCTAAGTATAAGATTAGCAAAATAATGGATCTTTTTATTGAGGTGATTTTGCCATCTTAAATTAGGTGTTCTTGTATTATATATAAGAACACATATATTCCTATATATGCCGGTAGTCTTCTATACTTTAGCAGCATTGCATGCCTCTTAGTCAACATGTAGAGGAGTGACAGGCTATTCACCTATGGATTAGTACCTTAACTGGTTTAAATTGCTACAGTTTCTTTTGCAGGACATGGGGTACTTTCCTTCATACTAGCTAAAATATCTAGTATGGCATCCTAATATTATTCCTCAGGGTGTGCTTCTGAAAACTTAGTAAAACCCATACATTTACCCACAGTTATACACTGAAACTTTTAAAATGTCTTTGAATTGTTCTTAGGAGGCTGCACTTCGCTGCAGTGGTGGGCACTGTCACATCTTAGCAGTAGGTCACAAGAGGAAAGGACAGGCACTTGACACATTCGCTAACATCAGCTTGTTTGATATTGTAGTTTGTTTATCAATGTAGGTAAGAAAGTTTCTTTTTAGTCTGTTTCCATGAGACTTGTGGAACAATAGAAGTTTCATAATAACTTATTTTTCATTTCTGAATCAAGGATTTGAACCCATATCAACTACACTGGAAATGTGGGAGTGCTAACAATGTCCAGTTTGCAAATGCAGCCTAAGTACCCTAATAAGTCAGGTTTGGAAAAGTGTAATATATTATCCTGAAAATGTTGAAACACATTTTTTGCAGTGTTGTTCACATCCTTGTTCTTTTCATTTTGAAAGGTACAACTAGCTAAAACTGGAGTTCCTGAGTAGTCTCATTATTCAAAATTATTTCTGAGTCACAGAGTAAGGAAAAAAAGAATTATCAGCTCTAGAAAAGGAGAAACTGTGCACCTTGTTTCTTAGAAATAATTCAAATAATTCTCAAATGCAGGAAGCAGCCAAAATACAAAGCATCGATAATTCACTCTCTATTCAGTAAGTTAGACCTTATTTCTGTACTTAGATGACAATAGTGGATAATCAAATTAGCTTTAATGAAACTAATCTGTGGTCCATGCTGAGTGACATAATATTACACCACAAAAAGAGAGAGCAATTTCACCTACTGCTAAATTAATTTCTGCATGTAAAGTGAAAAGAGTTTGATTTATGAAATCTGAATATAGCCTTAGGTATTCTAATAATCATCAGCACCTGCAAGGACATGAATGAACTCTTCATGAACTAAAGTTTATCAGAGTCATATAACACGTTCCTGTGACAAATCTGTTTTTCATTTAAAAAATAAATAGAAGTTTTCAGATGTTAACTAAAAGTGGTTTTCAAAGTCCGTGAGACAAATATAGCTCAGGAAAAAGGAGCTCTTGCCACACATGAGCACCAAAAAATGTGGCATAGGTTTTCCTATCTCACCTGATGGAGTTGCAGCTGTGGAATCCCTTAAAATTGGTAGAAGTCACATTTAGTTGTAAAATGTGTCTAACTAGTGGTCAGAAATGCCCTTGCTATAAATGTCCAGCAGCACTGCATGCAGACTACCACATGAAGGCATTGTGCATATCGTGCTGAGTGTGTACTGGTGTGGCTTCACTGATCTGCCTTTTAGTTTATTGGTTCAAATTTGCAAGCTACATGAATGTTGTACAGCTTCAGATCTGAATCTAATTCTATGGAAGACAACATCTATCAGCCTGGTCAACAGTGGAATAAGTTAATAGTGAAAGAGACTGAAACAGTTGATGCAGGATAGTTATTCCATGCCATTCCTTGAACAAGGCATAAGGGCTATATGGAGATGGCCCACACTTCCACTTTTGCCTCTGTGCTTCCCTACCATCAGTCTGTGGCTGGCTTCCTGCTCAACATCTTATCTTGATTCCCTAAGCAGCTTTCAGAGTCCATCAGGAATACTTAGCACTCTCCTTCAGCCAGATCCTTTCTATTGACATGAGCTCCACTCTAGGGTCATGAATGAATTGTGCTGTTTAAAGCAATTTCAACAAAAAAAAAAAAAAAAAAAAAAAAGATAATTATTTAAATTTTTAAAAATAATAAAAGTCATAGGAAACAGAACAAAGGTTTGTCACTGTACACATGCATTTTGGTTTACAGCATCTAACACTATGTAATAACCAACACCAAGGGTCACTGAACAAACTACATTGCCTGGAATTTCTTCCTGCATACACTCCATAAAGGTGCTGATGTTTTTCTACACCACACACTTCTGCATCCTTCTTTCCTAAATATTGGACCATCATAAAACTACCTTGGACAGAGATGATCAAGTAAAGTATTCTTGAGGTGGTTCCGCAACTCAGTAAACCATTTATTCTAGAAAAGGGAAGCATTTTACGGATATTCATTTCATCTGCTGTTTTATTCAAGGCCTAGACCTCTCTGTCTGCAGCCTGCAGAACTGTGTTCCCAGCTCACTGGAAGCTCTTCACAGGCTTTTGGATATTATCCAAATATAAGGTGTCCTTGTGCTTAGAAGGGTTTTATTTAGAATTAAGAGGTTATTTATATTTGTGTCTGCAAATTCTAACCACTATTGATCTGTGTATTTGCCTGGGTAAACCAAGACAAGAGTCGTACCTCCTTTACCATTTAAAAAGAAGAGGGGAAAAAAGTCAGTCTCAAGACGCTGAAGAACTTAAACTTCTTTAAAACCATTATGCCCTACTCAATAAAAATTAGTATTGATATATTGTGAATGCAATGAAATCATGCATTTTCAGCTCAAGGTGAATAACCAGGGTTTGGGGACCATTTGGAACATTCACTTTACTTCAGAGAGAGAACCAGAACTACACTGTTTAGCACAAACATAAAATTCTTTGCTATTTTTGTTCTAAGGAACACAGCTTTGGCGTAGGAAAAGAGACCATGTGGTACCACACTGTTTACAGCTTTGTACCCCTGCCTTAATTCAGGCCCCTCAGTTCCACCCCAGAGCAAAAACTTTATTCTCTAAGGTATCTGTGGCATCATCATCTTCTGGTACACCGGCAAGTATTTAAATTGCATCTTTGAACCTTCAGGTTTAATCCAAACTTTAGGATAGGTTTGTCTTTTGGAATGAAAGAAGCTAGTTTTTGTTGTTTATAATAAGATCTGGTAATAATCTCATGCCCATCAGTAGGGATGGAACAATGTAGATCACATGACACTGGAAAACTCCTCGGTACACCTACATTAACAAAGTTAAGGGGCAAATTGTTTTCCTCAGAGAATGGCAAATTGTCAAAACAAAAACTTTCCAAAACAAGCCATTATATTTAACTCAGTTTCCTTCAACAAATTTTCTCAGTTCCAGAATGATATCCCTGGCTACTCCACACTGAGAAATAAATAAGATCTACAGAGTTAGCTACTACTCTGGAATGTGAGCACCTCTGGTCAGTGTATTTTATCATTGCAAAAGCTTAAATCTTCCAGAAAGTAATTTTTCAGGAAATGACAGGAAAATTCTAGTGCTCAGGAGCTTTGGTAAGTATGTAAAAGAGAGAAATTAAAATTTTTTTGTGATAGCACAGGGACAGCAACTTCTTAGTCCCTGTGATAAGTGATGTTGTGCTACTTGGAGAGTTTAATTCTCTTGTTCTCCACCAAAATTTGAAGGATCTTAGCACAGAACATTCTTAGTCTAAAAATATTCCATTTAAATATGAAAAATATTTGTAGGATAGTAATAATAATTTTAACCTAGCAATACAATGTGAAAGTTTTTACTTTCTTTTTATTAGTTTTTTTTTAATTAAAGAAATATATAGATAGAAACTTTTGAACGAAGATGTTGATCAAAAATGTTGATGTTACTGAACTGATTGAATTAATATTCTGGAGATATTAATGAATATCTCCAGATATTTATCTAAGATATTAATAAATATCTTTTTTTTTTTTTAATGAGTTGAAAAAGAGCAGATTAAAATTGTTAGGTTTGTCAATGTACTTATTCCAATACTAGAAAAAAACATTAAGATCTTAATTAAGACAACATTTATTGCAGTTCTAACAATTTCATCAGATTATTGATAGTTATATAACAAAATAGTAAGTGACAATGTCAAACCCTGTATAGTAGTGCCTCTGCTTTTTGAGGACTATTTTATAGTACTTTATTAATATAACACTGTAGTTTCATTTTAGAGAAGAAAATCAGGATACCTGAGTCATCTCTTTCTTTCATGCTGATATCTTTATAACTAATTCATTGAAATCTTTGGAATTGCATGGGAAATCACTTAAGATACATGTTAAGCTAACAGTGAGACAATTTTTGCTGGTTTGCATGGATAAACTTCAGAAGTAAGTCTGTTGGGTAGATTCAGACTGGTTAAATCTTATCTGATTAATATGTAAATAAAAGTATATATCCAATTTGGAATTGTACAAAATTATTTTGTAAGAGGAAATTAAAGAACAGGATTCTAAGTTACTGAAAAAAAGATTATTCCTTTGAAAGGGAAATGACACATGACAAAGTGGAGAGGTTAAAAATCTGTTCAGATACAACAGGATAAAAAAGACCAGGAACTTTAAATATCCATGATCCCTACACAATTATACAATAATTATTTCCTGTATGTGAACTGGGGATTAAAAATCAAAAGGAAAAGAAAATAAAAGAAGGCAAAGAAACACAGCTGCCAAGCTCTATCTTGACCCTTCATTGAGGGCAGTTGTATCCTTTAGACAGGAAAAGGTCTGCTTGCATGTGAAAATCTACTGCCTTATGGGAGCTAGTTTTAGTGGAAAAGTGAGATAACAGAATAAAAAAATGCTTGTAGAGGCCTCTGTGCATCCAAGGCATCCAGAACTACAAATGCTTTCAGACCCTGATCTTTTATCACTGAAACCTTGCGTGATCGTTCAGTCTCCAAGCAGCCTGTTCTTGCTAGCTTTAGTTTGAAAAATGAAAAAAGCAGTTTCATGGCTGTATTTGACAAAACTTGTAGTGAAGGTTGGCAGGTTTCAGCAATCCCTAATTAGAAAAATGGAAGAAACTTATTTCCCATGACACAGCAAGCCACAACCATTGAAGTCAGTACAATTTCATTTTCCTGAGTCTGTGAGATCTCCTGGACTTTCAAAGAGAATCACCCTGAATCACTGCTGCCTCCTTTTTTTTCTTTTGACACTGTGTCTGGGATCAGATGCACTAAGCTGCACCCAACAAAAATCACTGAAACAGTAATATATTGTAATTATTATGTAAACATAGTATAGTTACTAATACGGACTAGTAGTAATACGGTACACACAGAGCTGTCTTAATTTTGATCACTAATGTCCTCCTGCTTCTTATTAAGGCAAAGAAGGTTATATTCATTTCTGGCAGCTCTTACAAAGCTTTTTGCTGCCATGTTCTGTCAGCAGCTGTCCTCAGCCAGAAAATGTTATGTACTGTGCAGTTAACCCCAGCAAAAGTTGTTATCTGCCATATTAAACACAGGCACAAAACCCTCAGAGCTCAACATTCTTTACAAACTAAGCTGAAATAAAATTACAGGCTTAATTTGAAGATGTCTGAGCTTCCAATCTCTGAGATCTGAGTCTCTGAGACCTCCAAACTCTATCCTTTCTCTAATCCAGCAGTAGTTCTCCTGACTACTACAAATGCCAGAACATCTTAAGAATGTCAGCAAAGATGTCCTACTAAATAATTTTCTGGTTTTTTCCCCTCCTTGATGAATAGCAAAACCTACTTTAATGCCCCAATTTTCATTAACAGGCTTTACAAATACCAACAGGATTTACAAAAACAGCACAGTGATCGTCAATAAAGCTCATACAGATGTATTTCTGTGTCCACGAAGGAAGCAGCTGTTTGTTGAATTTAGGATGATAAAATCTTCCTTGACATACAGACTGTGAACATCACAATATCGGCATGCTCAATGTGTACCAACACTTCTTGTTAGGTTTCATAGTTTCGAGGCTTATCAGACCATTACTCTGTATTTCCCTGAACAATGTTTGAGCCACAGATGCTGGAAAGAAAACAGACGGCAAATACACTGGAGAGTACAACAAATCCCCAGCTTCCAGTGTAGACTTTGTCTATGTCCACTAAAACTGTATTCAAACAGTGAACAAAGTAAATAGCAAGCAGAGTTTGTCCAAAAATAGCTCTAAATTTTTTCAGTGTAGGAGATGTTAATGATAGATACATCATCCCCTCCTTGGTTTACACAGTTCCACAAGGAGATTCAAGTCCTCAACAGTTTTGTCATTAAGAAGTAAAACTTTTTCATAAGCTGGCTGACAGCCACTGCTAAGCACTAAGAAGTGCTCTGCTAACATGGCTGCATACAGGGGGACATGGTTTGAAGGTTATAGTCAAGTTCAAAGCCTGTAACAATTTATAGCTGAGAAGATTTAACTGTGCAGCAGCTCACTTGGTAGTGAATAGGCTCCTTCTGGACAAGCGAATTGAGTGCATCCTCAGTAAGTTTGCAAGTGACGTCATGTTGGGCAGCAGTGTTGACCTGCTTGAGGGTAGGAAGCCTTTGCAGAGGGACCTGGATAGGCTGGATCGATGGGCTGAGGCCAACTGTGTGAGGTTCAACAAGGCCAAGTGCCGGGTCCTGCACTGGAGTCACAACTCCCTGCAGTGCTACAGGCT
>NW_010254363.1:0-4901 GCF_000690775.1 Eurypyga helias
TCGGCAAACTTGCTGAGGGTGAACTGAATTCCACTCTCCATGTTGCTGACACAGTTATGTTGTAGGCTATGGGAAATTTATTGAGGTTAAGCATAGGAGTTGGGGTATATTTTTATTTTTCTCCCTTTTCCCTATCTTTCTCACAGATAATATCATCCTTGAAACAATTTGCTACAATTGTTCTTCATTCATCTAAATGTAATGGTTTTTTGCAACATTAAAGTCAGTTTCTGTTTGTGTATCTACTTGTACTCCATAATTAAAACAATTAACATGCTGGCTGCCATGTCTTATAGATGGAAGCTTTTAGCAGTGTATAAAGAGAAGGTCACAGCTTAACTGGGTGCATAGTTTTATTCGACTAGCGTCAATATAGACATTAAAATACATTATTTTTCTATTGCAAACTATGTAGCAATGATCAGGTTTTACCTGGATTATGGAGAAATGCAATGTAGCAAACCCCAGAAAATGAACCCAATTATTTTGCAGCCTTAAGTCATATATATAAGAAAACCTTTGTAATCCTTGTGATTCATTTTGAGTTATATATTGACAGTTTACCTATGCAAAACTGAAATAGAATCTTTCATGAAGAACTAAATTGTCTTTAAGCAGAAAAATCACGTTGTGCCAGCAAGACTCTACTGCAGTGTCAGGAAGGATGAACCAGAGTTACAGTAAATGTAACAAATAATGGAGCATTTTTGTGGGCAGGAGTCAACTGACAGGTTAACTCATCTATTGAAAAACATGCCAGACCACTTTTGTGCAAGGGCTCTGCCGGGTCACCTGCTTTTTTCAGGGGAAGGAATGAGAGGAGGGGAGTCCCTTTGCTGTGATACCATCCGCAGTGGGAGTGAGTATTGCAAGGAGCACAGAAGTAGCAGCTTAAAAAAGCAAAACGGAATGGTGGATCGATTTGTGGAAGGAAACAATGCATGTGCCTTTCCAGTGTTTTTATTCCATAGAGTGGCCCCAAGGTTCAGGTGACAGAGACCACGACCAGATATCAAGCTGTGATGTCCAAGACCCAAACCACAGTGATGACACTGCAGTTCTAGGAGATCATCATCTCTTCTAATCTGAAACATTTCCATTGTTTTTAGAAGTGCTGTATCCGAAACTGGTATTTTTTCCTTTTTGAGATGAGTGAAAAGAGCATGCATCAGGTATTTGAGGGATAATAGTGCCAAAGTCACAGGCCACACTGAAGGACTTAGTAATTTTTTATTTTTTATACAGCACCTGCAAATTTCATGTCTACACAGTCTTACTTTAGGTTTCACCTGCACAGATTAGCTTGATTCACACACAAGCAGTGTAAACCAGCTTTGACCAGGTCATTCAGTACCTCATCTGAACAGACACTGAGACTTCATAATTCCAGCATAAGCTACAGATCTATTAACTATTGAAATGTTTGCAACTGATTTTCATATCAAGGTTTATTTGCATCTTATTTTCTTCATCTAAACAAAACCTTAATGGCAATTTTTTCTTTGTATTAAAATAACAGTTAAGTAAACACTGCTTGTCCAGATTTAACTGTATGATAAAAGCCTGTGAAAAAGAAATAGGTTTTGATCTCTTTAAATTTTATTGAGGTTAAGTCATTAACCATCCTGTTTACTAAAGCTACATCCTCTCCTGTCTGAGTGTTTGAGAACATTTGGAATTGAGGAAACCCCTGTAAGACTTGGAACATAAACTTTCGTATCTTGCTAAGTATTTTTCTAATTCTGAATTTCTTTTTATGGAGAGGTCATCTGACAGGTTTATGATAGAACAACTGTGGCAGCATAGGGTGAATTAATACTTTCTTGACTCTCTGCAGCAAGTTTGGATTGTCATTGCTTGAAAAATATATGAAATGTTGAATGAAAACTGAATATTTAAATATATTCATACTTCTGAGAATGATCCTGTTATGTCAGATTAGAAGTATGAAAAGCAGGATCAAGAACCACTTTCTATCTGCAAAAATACTTTTCAGAATTCAGAACCATGTCTTATATTTGAGGAGAAAGCGTGCTGCACGTTTCCAGTCATTCAAACTGTTGTGCAAATGCTGGCCAAGTCAGAGCACAGTTGGATTTATCTGGGTTTCAGATGGAATTTGGCACTGAGATTACTTGACTGTCTGATGATTTGACACCTTTGCGTGACTCGTTCCTTCAGCTACACTATTTTTGCACATGTTTCTAATCAGATATCTCTTCATTATTGCTGAACCAGAAGGTTGTGAGCTTTTAGATATTAATCTTGGAAAACCAGCAGCATGATTTGGCCTTCATGAGCAAATGCAATTTCTCTTTAATCTCTGTACTGAAATGAAACATAGAGATTATTTGCAACACATGCTTCAGTGTGATACTTAACATTTGGAAAAATGTTCTGACCCAGTGGTCGTGATGTCACGTTTGGAATTTTAAAAGGGAGTCACACAACTACTGGGCAATAGAAAGGCAAACTTTGTTCTGCAAAAAGCTCAAAACTACAAAATGCAAAAGATTATACGGAATGAATTTATGAAGAATTAGAAAGTATTTGAGATCCAGTTCAGGAATTTGTAGTCCAGATCTAGGCTATGTGAAATGGAAAGAAGGTAGAAGATTAAATACCTCTGTGAGTATGAAATACTGATGGAAAAAATAGGATAAGGGGAAAGAAATAAAGAAAAACAGCAAGTTGAGCGGACAGTATTTTGATAGAAATATACTAAGTATGTATACTAGAGAAAATGTCTCTGATATCTTAAATATTGTTCTCTATATAGATAAATGTATAAAGTTTTCAAACTCATGTATTGATATTTAGGATTCATAGTATATGTACCCTGTTGTTTAGATTTTAGAGCCGTCCTTGGGAGGACTGTAGTCCATACTCCTGCTCAAAGCTTGGTCTATGTTGACTTCAGAGACAGTTCTTGGAGACTTTGTCCAACCTGGTCTTGGAAATCTCCAAGAACAGAGACCGCGCAACCTCTCGGACAACCTGGTCCAATGTTTAAATTCTTGTAGTGGTTGTCAGGATGTCAGCTGTGTGTTTTTCCTTCTGCTTTTTTGTTTTACAAATCTGAGACTCCAGTTTGGTTCAGCTGGCCCTTGATGAGCCCAGAAAAAGGAGAAGACTGTGGTGACATTGATGTTCAAAAAATTTCCCCAAAAAGACATAATTGCATCTGCCATTTAACATATTTATTTTATTGAGGTTTTTCTCACTTTTTTTAGACAATTTATTGTCATAATTATATTTTCTAACTTACTTGCCTTTTTCTTTTCTCTGTTGTTAATCACTGGTAACTGAATTCATCCTTCCTTGCCCCAGCCCACAGTGCTCTGTTTAATGTGTATTAGGTTACCCTGAAACAGAATTTTTCCTTTTTTTTTTTTCTGAAGATACAATGTAACTCCCAGTTACTTTTAGCTCTCTTGCACACTTTCTTTTTTTTTTTTTTTGAACCACATGCCTCATCTCAGCAAGTTTTTCCACAAACTTTCTTGGTTTAATTCTTGCAGTTTGTGGAGGAATAGGAAGTGAATGTCCTAAAGGAATGTAGGAAAAATATTAATAGTTACTCAGTTTATTTTGGAGGAAACATTTAGGAATGTGATATGAGTTTCTAAATTTCTTAAATGTTTTTGAAAATATTTATCTTACTATAGCAGGTGTAGCATATTTGCAGGCAAACATATTCCTAGGCCAAGCATACATATTGAAAAATACAAGTTGGCTTTGCTTAATTTTTAATCTTCTGTGTGTGTGTGCGATTCTCATAGTGCTTTGTAGTCTGTACGGTGACCTTTTCAAGTATGCAATCATTTGAAAATATATTTTAATAATGTATCTGTTTTGGTCTGGGTTGAGTGTACAATCAGTGAACATTAAGTAAGGGAACACAATCTGGCACATACAGGTAGTAATATGCAAACTTATATAGACAAAATGGCTTTATTTTCAATGTTATTTTTGAAACCTGAAAAGTTTCTATCACAAGGGCATTCTGTGTGTTCATTAAAACTGTTTCAGGAGGCTGATAGACTACTATGAACCTTAAATATTCATGCAGTGTGATGGCACTTAGGAGCAACCATCTGAAGGACTCTTCAGAAAGGGAGGGAAGATGGATCACTCACTAAAGTCACTTTTAAAATAAATTTATGGCAAAGATAATATTATTTACTCAGACCATCTTGGACTGTGTCAAGGTTTATATTTTTAATAATTTGAAACTGCTCTTAATGAATCATTATGTTTGATTAGTACCTTTGCAAAATTTATTCAGATCTGTTGTAGCCATTATTTTGAAAACTACTGCATGGCTGCCTTTTTTAAATGTGTGTGGTGAGAAAAAATGAAAGTGAATAAGGAATTTTATAATTCGTATATTAGCATTCAAAATAATGAGGTGCATTTAAATAAGTTTAATTTAAATGTAAAGGCGCTATGTATGAATAGAACTGTTCTTGATAATCTGTCATAATTCATTGACTGGGATCAGAAGAGTTTAAAAATGGTTTTCCCATCAGGTGTTAACTATTATTAAGGAAAAATACTGAATTTGATAAGTCTGGACTTCAAAGTATACTTAAATTTGTTTCATGTAAAAAACTTGCTTGATATCATGTGGAAAGTAAATTTGGGTACAAGTGCAGTAGATGAGATTTGCCATTTGGATTTGATAGCCCCTGATTCTGGGTTGTCAAGTAACCCTCACAACTTTTAAAAAAAACCCATGGAACTGATAAAAAATATAGACTTTATCTGCTACCATTACAATTTCCTGATTTTACCTACACAAAACTCCACATGACTTGTGGAGGGGACAGGGTTTCACTGACCTACAAGTCAGAGAGATCCCGGTGCTGGGGATGCTTGCAAATGCTGGCATAAGGAAT
>NW_010254363.1:4930-6376 GCF_000690775.1 Eurypyga helias
GCATTAGACTCTGTCATCATCCACCTAGCACCACTGTGGACTTCAGAGGTTTCATGCAGTGTCACTCTCCATAGGCAGGCAGGTATATCACTGCAGGTCACACAGATTTGTCCTGTAGCAAGGGATTTGGTATGAGAAAGACTAATTTTGACCTCAGGCTGAGAGTTACGGATTGTATCGCAGAGAACTGGCAAGTGGCCCAAAGTTGCTCCTTCGGATGGCTTGGCTTCTTCCATAAGCAGCATCATGCCACCTTCCCAGTGCCTTCCAGCAGTTTCCCCTTGGCACTGGGGTTTAAGCTGTATGCACAAACGTGCTCCGGGCAGAATAACACAGGGAGCGAGTGCCAGGCACGGACTGTACTTCAGACTTGCACGTTAGCTCCTTTTAATGATGCCTGCACTACATAGGCATTCTCTCAGAGGCACAGCACAGTCTTCTGTCTCGTTTTATTCTGCATTTGCAGAAATTCAGCTGTTAACACCTACTACTGCAGAGACTTTGGCAGTACAGACTCAGTAAATGAAACAGCTTTTTGTTTGGAAGCTCATATTCCTTTGTTTACTGGTTTTATTAGTTACTAACAGCACAACAAAATGAACGCTGGTGTTGTCATTAAGAATATTCAGTAGGAGGAAAAATTATCAGCAGTCAAGTGTTCCAGTTCCAATAACATAGATTTGTCTGTTTATCTTAGAATGAGTTATACCGTCACCATTTTGCTCAAAACAAACATAAAGGGTGGTCAGTACTGTGTGTTTAATGGTAATCATCCTTTGTCCATGTTAGTAGTCATTCAAATAAAGTTATAAAATATTTTAAAGGCTTTAAGAAGAGGTAATGTGTTTTACATCTAACCCATGTGTATTTATTTGCTTTTTTTATTATTATGCATTTTATCTCATTACTTTTAATATCAACATGAGTATAATAAATGAGATTCTGTGCTAATTGGTTGCATATGCCATTAAGACACTTAGATCCTGGACTGCCACAGGACAAGGATGGGAAATAAAATCCAAGGCCTATTAAATTGGAAATCCTAGTTTCTTTAATGAAGTACAGAAATTAATTAACATGAATTTGCTAGATCCAGTTGTAGATATGCTGGTGGCTGGTTCCCCCTTTACAGCACCATCCAAGCTGTGTTTAGTAGTGTCTTGGCTAGCTTATCTGCCTTCAAAGGTGTTTATCAACCCCCTGGTCAGATGCTGAAGCATCCTGTGACAGAAGTGCTTAGTTCTCATTAGAGAATCTCTTGGTGAAGGTATGGTATTATCTGTAGTATTATATAAATGTGAGCAAGAAGGAGGCTTGGCCCTTTCTCTTATGACCGAAATAGTTAGAATAGCAGAGATAGAAGAAGATGTGTGTGTCAAGATGTCTGAGCCAGGGAAATGGGAGTAACTTGAGGACTGGTAACCGCAGGCCTACGTGGATGAACAA
>NW_010254364.1:0-2660 GCF_000690775.1 Eurypyga helias
TGTGCTTAGGATTTCCCCAACCCAAAAGGACTTAACTGTTCATTTAACCCTTCCAGAAATGCCTTAATCGGAAGAAAGTCACAACTGAAAAGCATCAAATCAGGCTTGAACCTCCTGTTTGATGATTTGGTTCCATACAAAGAGTCTTTCTTAACAGAAACAGTAAGTCAAAAAATCTGGATAATCACAGGAGCCATTACTTGCACCACTAATTTTGGGGAGGTAACAAAAGTATCCAAAACATTAAAATAAACTATAGGAAGCATTAGAAATCTACAAACTTCAGGGCAGTGACAGAGTCACAATATCTGTGCTTGAGCAGGCTCAAGGTCTACTTTTGCTAATAGCAGAACTTCTACAGTTCACTGGCAGACTTCAATGAATTTAGGACTTCTCCATTAATTTTAACATATGCTGAATGAAAATTTAGAGCTTTCATTTTAAGATAAACAGATTTAAATAGAACTATGCAATGCTCATTGAGTTCAAGACCCTTACCATAAAAATTCACGTGCAAAAAAGTCTGTTAAAAAACATCTTAAAAACACTACTGTATCCAGAATTTTCCCTCAAATATTGTAACTTTCATCTTTCAGTTGCCACACAGCTGGCATTGCATTACTGCTTTAATGTGCAAGAAGTAAAACAGAAAGAGTGCAATGGGCAAAAAACAAATCCCATAATGGTATTAGCAAACCACCACCACAGAGTAAATGAGTAAGACAGTTTCTCAGTTTTACCTTTCAGCACCATTATGAAGACAGATAACAGTAGGAATCAAATGTAATAAGAAATTTCAACATGACAATACTATTGATGTTTTGGCCATATGCAATGGAAATATTCTACCACCTACCCAGTGAGGTTTTTAAAAATGAACATCCTTTCCAATCATTGTATTTCTAGACTTAAATAAAAAAGACTCTTACCAGGTATAATCATGAATAAGAGCCTGGGTAGATTTTTACTTTCATCTTTTGAGAGGTCTTTCCAGGGCCCACACTTTAAGACATGCGTAGCAGCTCCACAGCAGTAGATAAATTCTTCATGTAATGGGACTGGCTCTTCTGACACTGACCTCATGTTCGCTGTTGGACAGAATAAGGTACCGTTACAACAGATCAGCAAACACTTACATAGCTGACTCTCTGCTCTTATACCTTCCCCCATAGAATAATTGCCAAGTGCCCAGAACTGCCCTCCCCAAACAGCTGTCATCTCCAGCTAACACAGGCCCTTCCAGCACTAGGTGTGCTCCTCATCTTCACTGCAGCTTAACTAACAATGATTCCTTCTTTAATCCTTTGAAAATTTCTAGAGAAGTAAGTTAAAACTAATCCAGATTTGATCAATTCAAATATTTACGCTCACCTTTGCAAGCTTTCTTAAATTATTTGGTTACCTGAATACAGTGATGGGAAATAACAGTACGCTGCCAAATAAACAAGGCACATTCATCAGCTCACGTATTTAACACATATGCAATCACTATTAGGCCATTAGTTTTGAAATGGCTCATTGGTCAGTCACACATCTTTCCTTCAATAAAAAAGCTGCTTCATGAAGTGACTACTTATGAACTAGCGTCATCAGTATGAACTATGATATACACAAACGTCTGCCAAAATAATCCATCTACCATTTGCAGCTACAGGTGCAGTGACCAAACGAAGCATCAGAAGGCTGTCCTTGCTGGAGTACAATCACACACGTGCATCGCTTGGAACAGAGATCAGTGGTTGGTAAGTCCACAGACTTGTTTGTAGCAACTTTAAGGGCTATTTAAACTTTACAAAGTATTTCTAGTCTTGTAAGAACTGCATTTCAGGCTTCTGAAGCAACAGATCTGACTTTAGCCAAGCTTTTCAACTCTGTTTATTATAAGAATGACTACCTATTTTTTATCCAACACATGACCATCTATAATGCAAAAGGCTGCCCAACTTAACTGTTACCAATTTAATTAATTGCAATTCAAGTCACACACAAGGGGAAAAAAAAGTTAAGTCTAATAACTAATCTAAAAGATAAGTTTTTAGTGTCTTTACCTAGTACATCCTGAAAGTTGACTAAAATACAATTATACAAAAGGAAAAAAAGCAAAATCAGATAATCTTGGGAGTTTTTTCTTACTGTCAGACAATAATTCTCAAAAGGAACTCTCAGGGACTTCACATGCAGCCACTGCAGGAAAACTTTTTGGTAAACCTCATCTTCAAATTAACAGATAAAAGTACAACAACCATTAATGTTACTTAAGAAGATGATCTTTCCTGAGTTGAAAAGCCACTAGCCTGTGTACAACTTCTACAGCAGAAATACATCAGCACATGGAATTAGGATAAGTAATTCAAAGAAAATGAGACTATGATCAAGTAAGACACAAACAATTACATTACAATAAAACTGGATATTGTTGCATACCACCATGATCTTTAAAACATCAAACACATCTAGTTAATGATAGCATTAGGCCTTTCAAATGTTTTTGCTTAGTGAAAAAGGACCATGCATTTTTGAGTACAAGGATACAAATTCTTCTTCCTAGCCAGTTTGTGAAGTTTTAAGCATGTAAACTGAAGCCTAAGATCTACAAAATTTGCAGGACCATGAGGTGGGGGGCACTAGCTTCACAGATAGTCACTGGAAAATTCTCAGTG
>NW_010254365.1:0-2071 GCF_000690775.1 Eurypyga helias
ATTCTGTGATTCTATGATCTTGGCAGAATGAACCCCTTTAGGAAGGTCTCTTGAGGGAGGCTGGCCTTGGTGTGTGCCGAATCTCTGTCTGCCTCCAGCCAAGCCAACAAGTGCCTTGACCCAGCAAAAAGCCTGTGGGTGCTCTTTGGTCCCTTGTAACCAACAGGTGAACACACAACTCACAGCTTCATTCTCCATGAAGAGGTTTACAGCTTGGGTATCTCACAGCTTCAAAGTTGCCTCTCTTCTCCCATAACTCTGCTGACAGGCTCTGCTCCACCTGATGAGGTGTCTCAGAGGTGATGCTGATGGTGCTGAGCCTCTGGTACTGGTGATACTGGCTAAAGCTCAGCAGCTAACTGGTTGTTGAGTCTGTCTGTCTCTGTCCCAGGCTTCTAGCTGCTGTCCTGAGCGTTGCCCAAAAGCAGTATTCCCTCCTGCACTCTGTGAACCTCCTAACTCCTGACATGGTCTCCGAATTTGAGGAACGGGAGCGTCTGGTCCATCAGGAAGCTGGTGTAAGCCTGGAGCAAGCCACGACTCCAAACAGACGTGCAGAGCTCAGCAAGGCTGCCCCAGCCCAGAGCACGCAGCAGGGCTGCGACAGTGTGGATTTGGATTTGGAACAGTCGGTGCTGTTCCATCTCCTCTGTCTCGGCGTGCGCTGGGGGAACCAGGAGAGCGGGGCAGCTCCCAGCCATGGGTACAGGGCAGAGAGATGAGTTTCTTCTGACATGGGGCCCGGTGGGTTATGCCGAGAGCGGCTCCAGCCTGGCTCTGTAGAGCGATTCAGGCCAGGCAGCATCTCCAGCAGCCTGGGGCACAGCCGGCGCCATGAGCAGCCCTTGTCTCCGGGGAGCTCAGCATGTGTGTGTCAGTCAGCTTAAAGGCTAGTAATATTTCTGCTCCAGGAGACCAAAGCAGCAGTTCTGGACCTAATTTTCTCTCTGCTTGTTTACTCCTCCATGCTACATTTGCCCATGTCAGCCCGGCTGGCAGCCTGCGCCTGACCAGGGCTGAGCTCTTCCTCCTCATCACACACAAAGCTGGCAGTGAAGCTGTGGGCTCTGCAGACCCCGTTTTCCACGGACAGGCCAGGCACTGCCACGGGGCACTTGCTTTGGGACCACGCCAAGTGCCTTCAGGCTGGCAAGGCACAGGAGTATCTGTGCTGGCTCTTTCCCGCTGGGTTTAACGTGATTCGATGGAAACGGCTGTTGGCAAACGGCTGCTGTGGGGCTCACTGGGCAGATCTCTGCTGAGCTGTGATGGGAGGCAGAGGGGTGCCCTGGGCTTTGGGGGTGCCTGGGAACTGCAGACATGCAGGTGGCTGTTTCTTCTCAGCGTCTTTAGCTGAGGTGTCTGTCGCTGTGCCCAGTGCCCCTGTGACAAGCAACAGCCCGCGATGCTTGCAGTAGCCTGCTCCACTCTCCAGTCCTGTGCCAATGGCTCCCAGCCCCACTGAGAGAAGGAGGAGGAGGAGGACTGAGATGAACCCCAATTCCCAGCCAGGAGCTCCCTGCAACCTCAAACGCCAGTGGAAAGCCAGGAGAAATGTGGAGACTCCTGGGGTGATGGAGAGACCAGGCACCCACCGTCTCAGAGCAGCAGCCCAGACACCCCCAGTCTCCCCGGTGCCATCTTGCAGCCCCAAAATCTGCCCACTGACGGTCACCAAAAGCCCCGTGCCCCTGGTGATGTCGGCTGCCCCAGAAACCAGCACTGCCTCTGCCGGGCCTGTCCAGACCTGAATGTGACTTACGAGATCCGCAGGGTCAGCGACTCTCCTGGTGCGGAAGAGCCAATTGCCGTCAGCCTGCCTGCAGTCTCTGTCTGGGGGAACATCCAGAGCCTCCTCAACAAGCAGGGCAGCTCCTTCATGCCCAATTGAGTGCTGCCCTGCAGGGGTTCCCTGTGTTTTGGGGATCCCCCTGCCATGGTCTAGCTGTCAGATGAATCCTGTGTGGGTCACTGCAGCTGGGTCCGAGGGGAGGCTGGGCAGAAGACAGTCGGCCTGCGGGCGGGCAGCTAGCGAGCCGAGCTCAGGTGTGAATCATGGAATGGTTTGGGT
>NW_010254366.1:0-6165 GCF_000690775.1 Eurypyga helias
CGCCGGCCCTGGGGCTGCAGCGGCGCATCATCTGTCGCGGGAAGGAGGGAGGGATGGGGCCTGCGTCCTTAAGAAGGATGGTGCGATGTGTGGAAGAAGGCGAGGCAAGATGAGTGATTATAAGGTGAGTGTGCTATGAGAAAGGTTTTTCTCTTCTGATGTTCCCACGGTGGTTTACATGCGGTTTGGGATAGACCCTCCCCTTCCTGCGGGGCTGGGTGCCATGTCCACGTGCACCTTGCAGCTGGTGTGCCGCGTTCGGCATTAGGAGACAAAAGTCCTTAAAGCCTCGTGCAGGTAAAAAGAAGGCAAGGATGGCCCTCCCTTTGCTGGTGCAGTCTCTCCAACTTGGGGTGCTACCCTAAGTTCTCTAAGTTAGAAGAAGGTGTCCCCCTTCTTTTGAAGAAATAAACAAGAACTGTTTCTTTAAAGCAACTGTTGGTTGTTAAAACAGACTTATTAAAAAGCAGAATTTCTTTCAGACAGCAAAAGCTTCCTCCTGTCAGCACACTTACTTCTATTATGTCCAAGGTTAAGCCAGTGTAGTGGAGTCCATTAACATAAGAGCAGGCTTTTGTATAGTCAAATGCTGTCAGTTCCTGAATTTTTGAGAGATTCACTCATGAAGGATGTAAAAATAATATAGAAACATAATTGCAACATTGTGCTAAAATTTGGAATCGTGGTATTTGTATCGTGAAAACCAGAAGTAGGTTGATTCATTGACTTTTTATAGAAATATCAGTGAGGTTTTTGGCTGTTTCATTAGTAAATGGCTTCTTACACGTGAGGAAATGGTTATGAAAACTTTTGTCACTAATAATAGCAGCTGAACTTGTAAGTAACAGCATTATTAAAAGTCAGGTGTTATAGACATGAATTTTCTTCTGTCTATAATGGTACAGGCTGAAGAAGTCATGTCTCATGCTGAATCATGTTAGCGAAGAACTGCTGGTTTTGGATTGTGACCGTTTTCACAGGTTCATTTCTACCGATGTGGATTGAGGTGCTCATCTGAGCAGCTCAGATGGCAGGCTTGAGGTGGTTTTTGTGCTGCTAGTGGACCTAGGATGAGCACGTAGGGGCTATAGTCTTTATAGACCTGAGTCTCAGTTAGAAGATGAGTGTCTGAAGCCTAAGTGCAAGGGTGTTTGCTCTTTGTGTTTTAGTGTAGTGCAAGTGCTGTTGAGTGTGCATTGTTGGCATACTATCAACAAACACCTGCAGCCATTTTCCACTAAGACTGCCAGCATCACTGTTCCAGGATTATCTAACAGTAAGGAACCAGAGAGAGATGTAGATAATGTCCATAGTGTTAACAGGGCTAACTTGTGATTTCAGAGAGAAGAAACTGCATTGCTTTGCTTATTCTCAAACTCCTCTGACTGAAAGATTTGTGAGCCCCTGAGTAGTGTATCTTTTCAAATAATTCTCACTAGACTTTTATATTATATATAAGTGTGTGATTGTTTGGGGTTTTTTCTATACTACTTAGTGTAAGCCTTGCACTGTGGTGTTATTTCACTTTCGTGCTCTTTTCTGCTCTTCTGAGAAGGAGCTGATTATTTTTCCTCACCTAATTTCTAGTTGCGGTCATGAAGTGGAGCAAGGGGCTGAAGAGTCAGCAGAACTTGAAAGTGGTTAGTTAGGAGGTAGCTGGTGTGGAATATCACTGTTTGTAGCATTTGTTATGATCTCATTGGTTCCATGTGCTTTTCTGTCTTGTTATCAATTTACAGTTCTGTTTTAAGCCAGTCATGGAGGACAGCAGGTGACTTCTCTTCTGTGTGCATCATCAGACTTGATGTTTGCATTCATAGAGCGCCAAATTTTACGTGTTGAAGAAAGTGATATTATGCAAGCTAGATGGGGAGAAAACTTGCATTTCCAGAGTTATGATGAGAAATAAAAAGAAGTACTCTCTGGTTTTAAGTTCCAAGCAGAATTACAGAGCTTGCAAATTGCAACATATTTCTTCTTCTTTTTTTTTTTATGAGCAAATTAAGTCATCAATATGTAAGGCCCTTGTTTAGTAGCTTCACAAGGAATGAGGACAAGTAAAAATATGTATTAAATGAACTGAGCATATATTTTGGGTTTTGTGTAGGCTGTTTGAATGATAAGCTTGAAGTTGTGGTTAACAATCTTGGGCGCATATGTTAATATCTGTGGGTGTTTTATTTGGAAGATGGAGTGGATTCAGAGTGTGAATATGGTGTGTCTGCTCAACTGAGTGTAAAAGCAAATTTAATTTGGATTTTCGCGGGAAAGAAATGAAAATTGAGCAGAAGTTAACCATTGTTCTCTTTTTTTTTTCCAATCAAAGCAGTAATGTCAAAACAGCTAGAAGGAAAGGTACCCATATTCTAGCTTTTATTATTTTGTAACACATTCTTAGACTGTTTTGTTCTTTTAACCGTACACCATAAAGTATTATTTAAAGACTGTTAAATGTAAAATATGACATGTGATGTGGACTTTTCCGTTATTTTGCACAGACGAAAGGAAAAAAGACACAGTCCAATTACAAAGCTTTAGGTATGGCTCCAATGGAAGAAGAAGAGTATTTTAGCGATCCAGTGAAAGACAAACTCTTGGCATTCAAAGCTAATAGGGCGAAGATAAGATATGCTAATACATACAGACTGGAGTCACGCAATCGATTTTAGGATTACTTAGTAAGAGACAAAGCTCAAGCGATACTAATGGTATAGTGTTTTTTAAATTGATGGTGTAATGTTATTGCAAAAGTAGTTTGTCTTGCAAAGATCATGTTAATGGAACAGTGTAAATTGCATAAACTTAAGCATATGCATAAGTCTTTGTGGACTTCAAGTTTTGACACAAAAATATGATATGAATGTGCTCCATTTTGCAAAGTGCAGAAGGCCCTCTGCAAGGTTGTCACTGAGCATGTGCTGTTAAGATGGAGCTGAAGCTTGATAAAATCTTTGCCATTTCTAAATCAAATTGAGCTGTAGCACAGTTCGAAGTACCCTAATCTGCAAAATACCCAGTTACCCAAAGATCCTGACCTTGAATTTATGGAATTCCACTCTTTAAATTATTTCTACTTGTATCACAGCCCTCAAAAATTACACTTGGTGGCTTTGACAGTCTGAATGCCACATAAAAAAATTAAGCAAAAATGAAGGAGGACAATCTGTTGAGATAATATGTAGCTGTTAGTGATATCTCAGATATTATAACCAACTCTTGTAATTCTTCCATCTGTAAAACATGCCTTGGGTATTTGGAACAGGTATTTGTAGCATTGTTTTCCAGCGAACCGAGCTCAACTGATGTGGAAGAATACACTCCTGTTTGTTAAATGGGGATTGGCTGGATGTGTTTGTCACTTTCAACAAATAGATAAAACATTTAAGAGTAAAAATAGTTCAGTCTTTGCTGTTTGAGAGCATCATCTATATTGACTATTCTACTCATTAGTTCTAATGTTCTTGTAATGGGAATGACTGTAAAAGACTTTTTGCAGAAGACTACCAGGATGAAAACGAAGATCTTTTGAAATTGTTTTTGATAGAATAAACTTCAACAAGCCAAATACGATGGAGTTTCTAGTCCCTCCTTGTGTACTTCAGTCTCAGAAGAAATATTAAAGGCTGTGAAGGAATTGGACTTTGACCATTATAAGTACGTTGTATCAGTGCTAATTGTGGAAAAGGCAGGTCAGGCAATGAATGTGAGCAAACAAATTATTATAATATCTTTTACAAATTGAAAATAATCCTTGGAACTGTACATTATCTCCTAAGCCGCTGAATGCAGGTAACACTTAACTGGTTTGAGGTGGTCTTGAAGCCTTTGGGTTCTTTGTGGGGAGTAGTATGCCAGGTGGCAACTTCAGTTACTGCTGTGATTCTACCTAACCCTGTAAAGGTGGTCTTTTTGAGTTAAGTAACAATGGTAAGCAGCCCATGCTATTCTTCCCTGTCAGTTATTTCCGCTGTGCCGGAACGATTACATGACTGGAGGGAATTTTCTTCCTCCAGTGTACTTTGATCTCTAGTTGGGTCATCGTGCTCAATGCAAAATGCTGTGCAGCCCTAAGGTGGGGTGAACTGAAAGGAATGGGTGGTGAGGAAAGAGATGGAAACTCTTTCACCTGCAGATGCCATGTGCTCCAGGGACTACAAATTAACATTAGTGATCTGAAGTTGGAGCACCCAAAACTAAAGTATTCTAGACTTTCCTGTTTGGTATGTAAATGCACGTGTATTGCAAGCTCACATTGGCGTTCAGAACACTATCTTGCTGAGTGCCAGAGAGCACTTCTGTTTAGGAGTGCTTAAAACCTGATGTAACCATACCTGAGTTTAGTAGGTTACATGAAACAATGTTTGGAGGGTTGTCAGCTTCAGTAATGCAGTCTGCGAGGGGCCTGTGTCTGCCCAGGTGTTGTGTTGCAGTACACCGCCTCTGAAGCTGTACTTTGACTGAGGAGCTGTAGGTTAATGTGGATTACTGAAGTGGTCCAAGTTAAACTTATTTTTCAGGAGAAAAAAGTTATTCCAGCAGTCAGTTCACACATTTTAGCTTTGAAAGCTGTTCTGTTAAAAAAGCTGAGGGACCAGTAAATGGTCGCAAGCAGCCTGAAGTAAACTGGAGGTGGAGGGGTGGGGGATGTGACTTCTTAGTTGTATGTGTTCCGAAAATCAGTGTCTACTCACCTTGCTTTTGAAGGGGTGGTGTTACAGTACGCTGAGGTGCTAACAAGTGAATGTCAGAGAACTGAGGTTTTGGTGTAGAGGTACTTGGATCTGTCTGGGTGGGAGTTTTACTGTGAAGCAAGAACACGTTTTAACATTTACTAGCACTTGTTCATTTTCACAGTAATTTTGCAGTTGTTGCTCCTACTTGTAACTCTCATAATGCAATTATGTCAGTATTTACATAATGCTGTGTGTTCTTAAAAAAAAAATAATGAAAACTGACCTGTTTATGGGTTCACAAA
The DNA here is from genome assembly GCF_000690775.1 of Eurypyga helias. NCBI lineage: Eukaryota > Metazoa > Chordata > Aves > Eurypygiformes > Eurypygidae > Eurypyga > Eurypyga helias. The sequence goes on from NW_010254366.1 coordinate 4,976, forward strand.
TAGGTTTTTCTTTTCTTTCCTTTAGGTTGACAGCAGATGGGTCTGGGATGTCCAGAGAGACACTTGGGTTTCAGCTAAATGTGAAACTGAAACATTTATTGCACTGGCTTTGGTAATGGCTTGTTATTAGGAGTAATACTGTCAAACCCACAACTGGTCTTGTGCATCACAGTACCTGGGTATATTTGAAATTTGTCAGAACGTCATTATTTCAGTACTAATTTTTGTCCTAATGCCGTTGGCACGTTGAAATTGACATGGAGTTGGGATAACTGCTCATTTTTCTGTTAAAAAACCAAACCAAAAAAAAAACCACCAACCCGCTTTTGAAATGTGTGTGGTTGAGTACATATGGGCTTCATCTGTCGCGGGGCTGTGCTGTGGAAGTTGGAGCAGCTGGTGTAACTCTGCAAGATTTTGAATGTTGCTTGTCTGTTGCATGCCCAGAGTTGTTAATGTTTACAATAAACTGCAGGTATCGGTATTCTTCAGAGCACGCCCTTTGCAAGAAAGGGCAGCGTTCAGGTTTTTTTCTAGTGGGATCTTTGATAAAATAACAGTTTGTGTAGAAATGTTGCTGGGAGGGAAGCCATCTTTAGCACACTTAGAAATCTGTGTCGATTTCCAAGCGTGAGTTCATTCATCGGCTTCCCTGGGCGGTCTGAGTTCGGGCTGTCTTCAAGGCCAGGCTGGAAGGGGCTTTGAGCAACCTGGTCCAGTGGAAGGTGTCCCTGCCCATGGCAGGGGGGTTGGAACTAGATGGTCTTTAAGGTCCCTTCCAACCCAAACCGTTCGTTCTGTGACTCTGTCAAGTGCAGGGTTGGGTGAGCCTGATGGATGCGGTAGTGTGGCTTCTGGCGGCCAGGGCAGGAGGGCAGCGGGGTGGGTGGCGACTGGCTGGTCAGTGGCAAGGCCAGCAATGAGGCTGGTCTGAAAACAGGACTCTGGCAGATCTGTGAAGCGTGTAGACGTCTGCTTGTGGAAGTGCCCAGTGTGGAAATCGGGCCTTTTCCGTGACACTCGCATTGTTTGGAGCTGGAAACAAACGCGTGCCCGCACGAACGTGAAAGGGGTGGGAGAGTGCTGCCCCCGAGCGCCCCTTGGCGTGGTCGGGTCCGAGCGTGTTTGGAGTGGCGTACGGGGCCAAGGGCGAGGTCCGGGGAGCGGGCGGGCGCACCCCCGCAGCGCGG
>NW_010254367.1:0-4565 GCF_000690775.1 Eurypyga helias
CCTGGCTGAACCCAGCACAGCATGGTATCTAACTCAGAATTCATGTTCTTGTGTGAGTGATTTTGTAGCTGCTCATCCACTCTGCTCCCCTCACAGTCCTTGAATAGCTGAGGTCCTCTGCCAAGCCTCAAGACATTTCTGCCAACATCGTTTCAGCCCAGTGGTCTGCCTTGGCTTGATACTGCTTAGTATCTCCCAAGGAAGATGTGAGACCTCTTTGACGGTTTAATCATCTTTTTTGCTTCCTTCCAAATCATTACAGCTCCAACTAAGATATCCAGAGCCCTTCTTATCCTGCAGCAGACTAGTGGGAATGTAATGGTAAATTAGCTGGATTCAGTACTGGGGCTATGTCAAAACGAGTTTGTGGCCTTGTTTTACCACTTCATCTCACCCAGGGACTCCCAGCATGGTAGTTTAGAAGACAGAAGCAAACGATAGAGAGGACCTTGAGCTGAATAACATTGGGGTTAGTAAACTATAATATTAAAGGCTGAGCAGTACTTGGGATTTAAGTGTTAACTCTTCTAATTGTTTAGAAACCTGCGTGTTTCTTTGGATCACCTTGCTCTATGCTTTCTCTCATGAGCAATATATAATCTTGATTTCTGAACTGAGGGTTGTTTAAGCAAGGGCTTCCCAAGAGCTTCCTAACAAGTAAAAACAATTAATGAAATGACCAGTTGGCCATAGTGGTTTTTTTTTTCACTTGCTTCTAGAAGAAGTGATGGGGGAGGAGGGGGGCTGCATGCTTACATCTGAGATTCAGGCAGTGGTACCTGTGGTCTCACCCGGAATGATCTCTGTCACTTCTCAGTTAGTCCTGCACATGCAATAGAGACTGAAGCATCTGCACATGACAGGGCTAGGCAAAATGCTCTGCCGCCAGCCTACTCTTCGTAAAGTGGGTGGTTCAGGGGCATGTTCTGTGGTCACTGAACCTGCAAGGAACCCCTACGGTGAAAGCTGAACCCTATCACTGGCAGAAACCTGAGAGTGGCTGTGGGCCTTTTGTTATTGTTGACCTCTGTCTGTCAAGGATTATGTTTTTGTTTTGTTTTTACTATTGGGCAATGTGCCCTACTAATCTATAGTTCATTTAGAAGAGGCTCTGAGGTTTTATTTGGAAGGCGAAGAGACCACATGTTTTCTTGTGTAAGGATTTAAGAATGACTGCTGACTTGTGGCTACTTGTCAAACCTGAGGGAATATTACAGAGAGCACCAGTGTCTGCCGATCACTTAGCATTGATTTAAACGTTTGGAGATGAATGACACTTCTGATACTGTAATTGCACTTCCTGAATAATGGACCTGGCTGTAATTAAGACCATGGCATTCCTCATACCAGACTCTGCAAGTCTGAGATGTTTTGTAAAAATTCGTGATAAATTGTGCTGGTTCCAAACTAGGAAGTAAGAGGACGGGATAGCAGTGAGAAGGAATGTGAATCTGTATGGGTTTTGCAGGCTGAGGTCTGGAGTTTGAAGAGATCAGGAAAGACAGGTCATAAGTGGAAGGAGCACAAAGCTATTTGTGGTAGTAATGGAGGGAGGGGACCAGGATGGGTGTACTCAGCTTTGGGGAACTACTGGGGCTATTCATGTTAGCTAGGCCAGCTAGTCCTGTTCTGAATCTGCATCTTTACTGACTATGGAGAGAGCCAAGAGGAATTAGCATCACTAGGCTAAAATTAGCCTTCCTGAGTCCTGGAGTAATAGTCTGCTGTAGGAAATGACTGAGAGAGCTCATCTACTCCACCACTTACTCCAATGCAATTATCTACATTTATTGCAGGCACTGAATAGAGCTATTCTTAAAACTCCATTAATAGATAGGGACTGTTGAATTTCCACTGCACCACCTCACTAGTCTTGCCAGAGAAAGAAGTCGCTAATGTCTAACCTAAACCTCTTTTGCTCTAAGTTGGACATTATTGGAGAATTCAAAATTAGCCATGTTCATGCTAACTGGTTAATCCCATTCACTTTACACTACCTTATCTTTAAAGTGCTATCATAATTCTGCAAATCAGACTGGTTTTTTTCTAGACTTAAATAGCTTGAGGTTTTTCAATAAATCCTAATTTTCCTCATATTTCTGGGCATCATCTTTAGACTCCCCACAGAAAATGGGGAGTCTGTCTTCTGTGAAGTGCTGTCCCACCATCTGACAATGAGATGTAGACTGGAAGAATGACAGCTTTTTGACAGTGCCCTCATTGTTGCTTCTTTAAAGAACTCTCAGTTCTCCTGCACTCTTTTTTTTCATCTACCTGTTTAAAATGGCATTTTTTGATGGTGCTTTTCCTGAAGTCCATCATTCATTTTGCTCTTTGCCTCTTTTTCCTCTGAAGAATCCACAGTCACAATTACACTAATGCCTTCTTTACCACATCCCTCCCTACTCCTTAAAGTCCAGACAAATCCACTCCTTTTCGCCCCAGGATGGACACATTTCTAGAACTTGTTGGGGAGGAGTCAGCTCGCGTATCATAGACATTTAGACATTCAGTACCCAGGCCAGATGTTCAGGCTGTCTCTCCAGCCAGTGGATACACATCCAGAAGTGATTGACTCCATTCTACAGTATCAGCCTAGGATTAATAACTCTTGTCAAGTATTTGCCTCCCTTCATTGACTATAAAAGTATTTCAGTATTTGGCCAACTTGAATGAGACTGGCCTTGAAATATTCCTTTTTCAACTAAAGGCTGGGAAATTAAAATCTTAACGGATTTACCAAACACCAAATTATACAGTTGAGGTCATTTTAATTAAGATCATTATAGGCTTTGCCATGTGGATTTCCCAATGTGATACTATGCTGTGCTCTAATCCAAGACAGCCCCAAGTAGTCCTCTACCCCTTTTAACATTGTCCAAAGGCCTTAAAGAAGCAGGTCTCTCTGTTTCAACCTTGGAGAAAGTGTATGAGTGCTTAATATGTAAGACTTTTTCTCTCCTTCCTGTTTGAATGAACTGTAACCTCCTATAAATATGTCAATTCTATGTATTGTCCAATGAGTTCTGCTGTGCCAGTGAAATAATAACTCTCATCTTTGGATAAGACTTTGGGCTCAATGCTCTTTTCGCCCTTACTTCATTAATGGAAAATATATGGTTCATTAACCACCATCCTCCTTTGGCCTTCTATAACCTTGGCATAACTTTATCTTTTATGATTTTAAGCCCCTCCTGCAGTCTGCCCTTGTTTAACCCTTCCTTGAGAATTTCAAATTCTAGTGTCCACCACTGGTTTAAAACTGCTCATTATGTCAGGAAACAGTGTGCAGTGATTCTGTTCTTTCTTAATAAGAAGCTTAGGATGTGAGGGAAGATACTGGGATGGTGGGCCACTGGGAAGAAAACATGCAGAAGAAGTTAAAACACAAGCCTAAACCTGCTTGACTTTGAAAGTATTTCTCACCAGAAATTTGAAATTAAAAATCCCATTTCTGGCCAAAATTTTGCAGTTCTGGCAAACTTCCTCACTAAAGTAAAAATAAAATGTTAGTTTTCAGTCAGCTCACAGGAAAAAAATAATCAGCTTTATTTTAGCAAGACTGGGTTGGGGTTTTTTTTTCCTGTGGTTTGTACCCAGTCTCTTTCACAGTGTGCTGATGCTTAGAGAACCTGACAGTGTAGCAGTAAGGAACTTGAAAGTGTATATGAAATCTAAAAGAAGAGACTAGAAGTTTGTCACTGCAAATTTGGTACTGCAGAGTAGTCTGAAACAGAGTTTTTCTTCATTCTAAAATTAGTTTTGAGTCTGAGAGATCTTATAAGAACAAACCCGCATGCCTGGCGGTGATCTATGTGATTTCCATCCTGCTCCAGTGTGAAATGTCGTGTTCTAGGCAGGCAATGAAATTCCCTAATGCTCTCATTTTTTCCACTGGCCTCAGAAAAATGGCAAACCTGGTTGTGATTGTACTTCATTAAATAAAATAGCTCTTGAACAGTGTTTCAATATATTTCAGTTAATATCCAGTTACTAGAGAACTGGCCCCACCTAATGCATCCCATCAGACTTAAAGAGCTTAACAGGTTTAACGTTCTGCATCGATTTCAGAATTCAGGCGATTGTTCAAATACCGGATTTGAAAATAAGATATGGGACTGTATTGGCCCTTTCTTGCAAAGCAGCCAAGCTGTTTGCACTCTCAGCCTACATGTCACATCAATCTCTTTGTAACTTTTTCTGTTGGTTTCTGAGTGCTTTTTGAGATGATCCATCATACCACCCAGATCAGGTCTAAACTCAGCCGTGAGTCCTTCTGCTCAAGACTCTAGGTGGATTCACTGCCGGTCTCTTTTGACATTCGTGGCGTCTGCTGTATCCTCTCTCCCAACTGTATCAGTGGTGGCCATGGGGATCTTGGACACTCTCTGTGCTTGACAAATTGCTGGACCTGAAGGGAAATGATGCCAGTGGTTTTGTCGACGGCCAAGAATGGAGTGTGTTTATATGTGGCAATGAAGGAAATGTTACCGATGGCAGCTATGGAGCTGTTCCTTTAACAAATGAGCTTGTAAGAACTTGAACTTGTGTGCAAAGTAATAGCG
>NW_010254367.1:4596-6104 GCF_000690775.1 Eurypyga helias
TGCGAAAGTTCACACATTGACTTCCTTGCTTTAGGTGTTAATGTTGCTGTTGCTTCTCTGTAATTTGTGGATATCAGATTTGTAGGTATTCAGGCCTGAAGCCTAGCTGAAGATCTGGGAAAGAATACTTTCCTACAGAACTTGGTCTCTAATTTTGGGAAACCATACATTTTAAATATTTAAACATTTATAAATACAAGTGGTCCATAGGTCTATTCTCTAATCACAGACTAGGAAAAAGCGAGCATTTCTGTGAATTGAGGAAGGTTGGACTTCTGGAGAACAAGCTTTTATTTATGAATAGGACTCAGAATAAATCTCCTTAAGCTAGTTTACTGCAAGAGCATGAAGACCAGATCCTCAGCAAATTTGAAAGGTAAATTAACATGGCTTCACTGAAGTCAGAGAAGCTGCATCCATTTATACCAGTTGAGGATGATGAATTTCCAGGGACTGTATTAATGAGAGGTCTGGAAGTGGGTGGAGGCATGAAATTACTTCAGTATTATTACTTCAGCAAGGCCTTCTGCACATGTTCCTACCACGGGACCACCACAGAGCATTTGTCTGAGGAACAGTTCTGTCACATCAAACTAAATGAGTTTCTGTTCCTGCTCTCAGCACTCAGTCCCATCAAGGGCCCTCACATGACTGCTCCAGCACACAAGAATGCATTCAGGAAGGAGCTGTGATCAAAGCTTCCTGGCTCTACTGAAAATGGGAGTCTGGACACAGGACTGAGGCACTTCTGCAGAGCAGCACACCCAGGGTGTGTGCTCGTGGGGAAAGGCGGAGGTGAGCTGAGTACAGCGAGCTGGCACAGACTTCAGTTCTGCTTTGAGTTACATGTCTTCACTTATGTTTCCTTCGATGTGAAATTATGTTTATATGTATTTAATGATTTACTCTAATTTGTCTTTCTTCATTAGACTTCATAGAAAAAATACAAACTCTATGTCAAAGAAAAAGCCAAGGCAGCTGAACTAAATTGGCTGATGTAGGTTTTCCAAGAGTTAGGTGACTGACATTAGCTGTAACCTTGGCCTTATTTAATTTTTCAAATTTATCTGGGGCTAGAGGTAGATCCTGGCTAGTTTCCTGCTTGCAGGTTGCAGCAGATGTCTCAGCTGGAGTGAGCTCCTCTCTCCCCAGAAATGGAGCTTCTGAACACAGGCTGGCCGTTGAGCAACTGGTTTCATCACACCAAAAGCACTACCAGAAAAGTGGTCCCACTCCTACTCCTGCATGCTCCAACCACTTACCTTGGGCTGGCCATGGGACTAAGACCCCGCTGGGAGCTGATTCAACTCTCTGAAGTGGCAGAAAACAAGCCCAGCAAAAAAGTGGATGATTTTCTGCTGTGTCTTGGGTTAAATTGCCACAGCAAGTGTCGCGTGAGCATCACAGCTAGCACAAAGAGAAGGGATGGCATTGCATGTCTGGGAGTAAGAGAGGAGAGAAGGGGAGTGAGGCACTCTAACTCCTTTTGGGAGTGCACTCAGCTGGCC
>NW_010254367.1:6205-9299 GCF_000690775.1 Eurypyga helias
GATCACACTTGGTGTACGTGAGTTTCAGACGCTGAAGTTCCATCTTTGGCGGGATTTGAGCAAGCCGGATCCCAGCCTGAAAGATCTGCTTATAAAACAAACAAAGAGTTGTTCTGTGTTTTTCACTGGAATGCCACTAACTGTGTTAATGACAATGGGGACCACCAATAGCGTGAACTCCCTGTTCTAATGCAATACTTCCAGGCTTCTTTAAACTGCATTTTATAAGAGGCATCAAAGGCAACAAAAATTCTGCATTAGCTCTATGGGAGCTGCGTGCATACATCAGAGGGCAAATTTGGCCCCCAGTGTTCTCCCTGTAGTGCATTTGAGTCTCTGATAGCATCAGTGCAAGAAGAATAGAGCAGTAGCTTAGGAGGCATGTGGCATTTCCTGGCTGGGTGCAATGGATTCCCCAGCTGAAACCAATAAAAATCAGTTCAGGAAGAATTTTTCAGAAAATCAGTGGTGAAATTGACAGTCTTGAAATGCTCACACAATTCTTGCAGCTGTGGAGTCCTTAAAGTCAATGAGTTCCAGGAAAAATGACAATAGTTCTGGAAACTTTCCCATGACTGCCTCTGGGCAAGCATTCAGAATAGCTCATTTACTCAACGATGCTAATTCATTAATCATTGGAGATACTTTTGTTCAGTTCCCTTTGAAGTTGGCCACAACTTTTCTTTTCTCCTAAGATGAAATGTGGTCAATTATATCCATACATTGATTTAACATGGGGCAGGTTCTTCTCTTTGACAAATTATTTACTAGCTTTGTCAACCCAGACTTCTCGCTCTCTGATGTTTCTCAACTGTATATACTGACCAGAAAATTTTGCAAGTCACCCAGTTTTACTGTACTAGATCGTCTTTTCTTTCAGCTCAGTCCTTAGTGTCCTTAGTCGCTGCGGTAAACATCGATGTGATTAGTCCTTAATTTTCTTATTATAGGACACATCATTTCTTGTGCTCACAGCCAACCATAGCATTATCCTTTCAAAGGCATCACTAGTCCAGCAGTATCCCCTCTCCAGGAAGTGATAAGGTTTTGACAACCTCCCTTGCCTTTCCTGCTTTTCCTTCCATTTCTGAGCTGATGGATGACCAAACTTGAAGCCAGATGGTATCACATCACTCCTCTGAGAAGGCTTAATCTTACCTAGCCCTGTTTTTCTAGTGGCTTGGGTCCCTTAGCACTGCAGCTGGACTGGAAGGAGCTCACTGTATCTCTCCTAGTCCTCTTCAGTGTATCTGGCCACTCCAAGGGGCTTTTTCCTCTCCTGCGGGTGAGGTTTCAGAGGCAGCTGTGTCAGCCCACGAACTTACTGCTGGTGAAAGGGGCAGGCCCGTTCCTGGGCACATGCTCCATTTGTCTCCCTTCTGTCATCTCTGGGATGTGTCTGATCCATTAGCTCACTAAAGTGGTGAAAACTATTCACTTTTTCTTGATTTGTTTTGTTTGGTTAGATTTCTGCCAGTTTAGTGAGCTAAATTCACTTTCTAAGGGGTCAAATGAATGCCAGAGCTGGTGAAAGGGAAGGGTAGGTCTCCATAGCTGGCAGCAAGAGAGGGAGCAGAAATGATGTTGGTTAAACCAAGCTGTTTTGAAAAAGAATGGCAGCTGCTCCTGCATTTTTAGTGTTTCTGAATGCACTTGCTGCATTGAGTGTCTCAGGAGAGATTGACAGAGTGCTTGGTTTGTGGATCTGAACAAGGTTCAGGCCTCAGGTAGGTGTTGAGCTGCTCAGGCAGTTCATCCTGGTATTTTAGGTATGTGGCTTCAGGGGAGAAATAAGCATATCTGGGGCTGGCAAGAGGCACTGCATGCTGCAGTTTTGAATGTTAGTGAATAACTTCTACCTAAGGTCTCTTTTTGTTATGGGCATTTCTTCTTTCCGTTTAGCCAAGAAAGTTGTGGTCGTGAGGATGGCTGTTACAGTAGGATGTCATGCTGGTGCTCAGAGGCTGTATTTGGGCTTGCGGTTTTAGCATGTAGAGCTGAAAATGATCCACAAGAGATGCTCAACAAATTCTGCAGTAGGCAAGGGAGCTCTCTGCTGATGCTCTGACATGTGGCACAGCAGGCAGCAAGCAACCTCACTCTAATGATAGAGACCTCAGTGTGGGTTCTGCTACCTGCCGTTTTGGGGAGTGTGGGATTGCTATAGAAAACTAACAGTGTGAGCTCCAAGGAAATCTGGGAACCTAAGCCCTGAAGGTGTCTACATCTTATTTTTAGGTTGTTCTAGATTTCTGCATCTCAACTAGATACTCAAGGTCAAGAGAAGTAGACAACTAAGGTCACACAAATAATTCACTATTCCTCCTATTGTACAAGATAGATTTTGCTCAAGAAATATTATTTTTTCACTATTGTCTAGGAAACTAACCTTAAGAAATAAGTTTTCATATAGATGTCTGCAGCTGACCAGATGAATCTGGGTTTGAGTAACCACACTGAACTGTCGTCATCAACGTGGCCAGTATTGTGGTCAGTTTCTGTGTGATTAATTCTGGAGTGGGAGAAAAAGGGAAGTTCACCAATACTGTTTGCTTATATACAGGAGTGCTATGTATGTTCCTGATGGCTGTGTTCAGCTGATTCCTGGGTAACTTTGTGGCTGTAGGAAAGCTGTATCTGTGTTCACTTGAGTGGAAGGGATGAGAGTCTGGACAGAGCTAGAGGTGGCTGAAGCCATGCCAGAATTCCAGGTTTGAGTGGGACACCTTCCTGGAGACGAAACAGAAATTCCCATAGAAGATTAAACAAAAAACAAAAAAGGAGCAACTCATCTTATTGTCAGTAATGTGCTCTAGAAGAAGTGAGACAAATTATTTTAAATGCTTTAGCTGAGCAGCTGAAATGCTGAAGCTTAGTCCCCTGAAACATCATCTTCAGGACAGAAAGGCTACTTAATTCTGACTGATTTGTACATGTGAAGTTGTACTGGGTTTACGTGGCAGGGCTTTGTGCCAGGGTGGGGACTACAGGTGTGGCTTCTGTGAGAAGTGCTGGAAGCTTCCCCTGTGTCCTACAGAGCCAATGCCAACTGGCTCCAAGATGGAGGCACTGGCCAATGCCAAACCACATAGTG
>NW_010254367.1:9597-13410 GCF_000690775.1 Eurypyga helias
AAGCCCAGGCTGGAGCAGGCTCCTGGCAGGAGCTGTGGCCCCATGGAGAGAGGAGCCCAGGCTGGAGCAGGTTTGCTGGCAGGACTTGTGACCTCCATGGGGGACCCAGGCTGGAGCAGGCTGCTGAAGGATGGCACCCCATGGGAGGGACCCACGCTGGGGCAGTTTGTGAAGAACTGCAGCCTGTGGGAAGGACTCATGTTGGAGAAGTTGGTGGAGGACTGTCTCCAGTCGGAGGGACCCCAGACTGGAGCAGAGGCAGAGTGTGAGGAGTCCTCCCCTTGAAGAGAAAGGAGCAGCAGAGACAGCGTGTGATGTGACCGCAACCCCCGTTTCCCGCTGCTACAGGGAAGGAGGTAGAGAAATCAGGAGCAAAGCTGATCCTGGGAAAGAAGGGAGGGATGGAGGAAGGTGTTTTAAGATTTAGGGTTTCGGAGGGACCCCAGACTGGAGCAGAGGCAGAGTGTGAGGAGTCCTCCCCTTGAAGAGAAAGGAGCAGCAGAGACAGCGTGTGATGTGACCGCAACCCCCGTTTCCCGCTGCTACAGGGAAGGAGGTAGAGAAATCAGGAGCAAAGCTGATCCTGGGAAAGAAGGGAGGGATGGAGGAAGGTGTTTTAAGATTTAGGGTTTATTTTTTTATTATCCTACTCTGATCTGATTGGTAATAAATTAAACTATTTTCCCCAAGTTGAGTGTTTTGCCCATGATGGTAATTAGTGAATGATCTCTCACTGTCTTTGTCTTGACCCCCAAGCTTTTAGTCACATTTTCTCTCCCCTGTCCAGCTGAGGAGAGAAGCAATAAAGCAGGTTTGGTGAGCACCTGGTCTCCAGGGTCAACCCATCACAGAAATTTTGAGGCCAAATAGTTTTTGCAGACATAGGAATTAGCTATACAAGTAGGGAAGTCTTTAAATCTCTTTTCTTTCTTAACTGTGTTTTGCTAATTGTACCTGTGGAAGATTGGACATTTCTTGATAGGTTCATCAGTTATATTTTTCTGTTTGCATCCTTTTTCCTTTATGGGAAGAAGTGAGATTAATTCCTAATATAAACTGAGGTGAATTGTTTATACATTAAGTGAACTTGAATTTCTTTGTCTTTCTGGAGTCCTTTGTTCTTTTCCAGCACATGAAAGATTTTTTTTGTTTTGTTTTTCACTTTTTCTTAGTGTCTTAATACAGCAAGAACTGCTGAACAAACTGAATTGGTAGCCACTTTGTCTTCTGGACATGACTGTTAATTTTCAGAATACATAGATCTGTCAGAATGACATATGTATAAAAATAATGGTTCCAGATATGTTTCCCCTCCTTTATATAATACAGACACCTAAGAACATTTCACCTGTCCCAGTGTTAAATGATCACTGTGAAGATGTTAGCTAAATACAGTGTAGGCAAATGCAGATCTGCTAAATATTTTTCGTCATTTGAGATGCCACATCAGATGGCGTGAGCTTGTCTTGGAAGGATAAGCAACCCCACTGGACATTTCGACTTGAAAAGTAAGTGGCTTCCACATTTAGTGGAGGGTAGAGAGGGAGAGGAAGTAAGCAAGAAGTGCCAGGCAGAGAATGAAAGAGAAAGCAGGCCTCCCATTTATTTAATTTGATGTCATGGGATACTTGAGCCTCCTGGCGACCATATTCATGCACCTGATGCAATCAGCCACTCCTACCAATGACTTCAAGGCTGGGAGTTACACCCATCTACATCAGGGGATGGAAATGTTCCTCAAAGAATACGTAGCTCGTTGAGGCTTTGACCTTTAAGTTACTCTGCTTTGTCATTTGTTTTTTGACCAATCCAATTTCTGTGATTTAATTCTAACTACTGCAAAACTTGGCTTATAGTCTGCAGAACTAGGCAGATGAAGCAGAGGTAACTTTGTGAAACTAATTATATAAAGAAACAACTGGTTTAGTTACAGAATAGAGTTGATTTTGCTCCAAATCTTAATTCTGAACCTTCTCTGTTATTGGTTTTTATTAGACTAACTGATAAAATAACACAGGCAAGCTTTCAGGCATAGAAACCTTCTTTCAGATACAAAGCAGAAACAGCAAACAGCAAGTTAAGGGTGTAATTCATTGCATGTGTCCATACCCTGTTCCACGAATTCTCGTTCTTCGTGCCAGTCTCTGCTGACTCCTGTGTTATGCTGTCAAAACCATTTGCAATGGCTCCTACTGAATTAGATTAGGAAACAGATGCAGGTGAGGAATGGCTGTGTTTTGCTTCTTACTTTCCAGCCAGGTGAACTCTTTGGTGCGTTGTTGCCTGAATGCTTGTGTTAGGAGAAAAGAACACAGCAAAGAGTGAAATAGGTTGACACTGACCAAGGGTAGGGTCCGGGCAGGTCATCTCTAGCAGTAGGCTGTTCTCAACACAAATACAGGATTTATCAATGTAAGGTAGAGCTTGCACTTAGGAGTACTGATCCTAGCTTATGTTGCAAGGAAACATAACCTTCTAATCTATTATCTGTCTCTCTCTCTCTTTTCAGCTCAACCTACTTAACCTGGCAATTTCAGATGTCTGTGTTATGACACATCCTGTGTATCCCTGCTGCCCTTTCCCCTGCCTTTCCAGTGTGTGTGCACGGTTTAACGTGATATAACCATAGTGAAAACTAGGAAATGCAGGTATCTCACCATTCTTCCCTTTCTCTTGCTGTAGGACATTTCTTGCTGCTTTTCCACATTATCCTCTTTTTCTACCCATACCTCTTAAAACTCATTCCCATTCACCACAGAAATTCCTCCTTGAGTAGTTATTCTGCAGATTCCTTTTGTGATATCTGCCTATGTCTCCCGTTGATTCCAAGAGCATCTGAGCTTATTCAGAAAGCTTTGAAAACTCTGGGGTGTTTTTAAGTAGATATCTGAAAATGGATTTTGTGAAGTGAAGGTGAGAAGAAAGTACTGAAAGTCATTTTAATGGTTCACTCTTTACAGCTGGTCGGGGGGCGCACGGTGGTCACCATCTCTCCACTTTGGTGTCACAAACTCAAAGGGCTGTTGCATAAAGGATGAGAGCTGTGCTGCAATGGATTTTATCTGTGTGCAGTAATTCTCAGTTTAATTGTGTCCCTGTTTCTGAAACTAGGAACAGTACATTCCCGGGAATTATGTCTCTGAGAAACAACGGCAGCACAAAATGGCATGCTGTACTGCTGGGAGTGACCCTTTGAAATAAAATGAATGTTCTCTGACATTCTTTCTCTCTTCATTGTAGCTTAACTGGCATCAATACAAAGGTTTACATCTGTATTAAAGATGTTGGTGATTGCTGAATGCATGATACATGGATGGCCATTATCATCTGCAGAGAGTTAGTGTACTATGCATATAATCAATCAGATTCTGTTCATGTCAGAGTTGGCCAGCTCATTACAGCCTGTATCACATTTAACCCTTGCAGTGGAATGATAAAAAGCAGAAATATTCTGGAACAGGCCAAGTAGTGATCCAACCTACCTACTTTTTGCCTGCCAACCCTGTAGGCACATAGATTTGTTAGACACCAAGCCAGACAGCCTGAATATTTACCTTTAGCCACTTATGTCTAGTCTTGAGCATTTCTCACTCACTTGAAAGAGGAGTTCATTTCCTACTTAGCACTGTCCTGATATTCAAATTCTAGCCAATCTGGTACCAGATGTGGTCAGGAAAGCAACTGTCATCATCTGACATGCTGTGATCTGCCTTGTGCATGATGGGCTAGTGGTAAAAACACTCACCTGGAAAGTGGGAGGTGAAGAGCAGAAGGCAGGAGGGAGCCCAACTCTAATCATAGAATCATAGAATC
>NW_010254368.1:0-681 GCF_000690775.1 Eurypyga helias
TCAATCTCTTGGCTTTAAGTCAGGTTGGGAAGTTTTCTCTGCAGGAACCATGAGGAACAGTGGAGTTTAACTCTCTGAAACCATGCCCAGGAACCATAAATCTGTGGTGGGTGTCTGTCCCCCACTCATGACCCCTCTTGAACTAGTAGGAATACACACCCTCCACTTGGTGGTCAGCCTCAGGAGGCACAGAGGGTGAGAGAGGGAGCAGCTCCACTGGCCACCGTACAGCATGGTCACCAGAGACGGTTTAGGGCCCTGGATGGCTTGTGCTGGTGAAGGAGTCATCCCCTTCTCCCTAAATTGAGAGGCCTGCATGTGTTGGTATGGAAAGGGGAGAAACCCTGTTGGATGCTGCACTCCCCAGCAGACACACTTCGGTGCTGGTTTGAGTCAGGACTGAGCTAATTTTCTAACCAGTAGCTGGTGTGAGGCTGGTTTGGATTCCCCCTGAGAAGGGTACTGATAACAGACAGTTCAAGGGGTAACAGGTTTTAACAGAAAGAGAGAGATTGAGATGGGACATCAGGAAGGAATTCTTCCCAGAGAGGGTGGGAGGCACTGGGACAGGTTGTCCAGAGAAGCTGTGGATGCCCCATCCCTGGAAGTGTCCAAGGCCAGGCTGGATGAGGCTTGGAGCAACCTGGTCTAGTGGAAGGTGTCCCTGCCCATGGCAGGGGG
>NW_010254369.1:0-9708 GCF_000690775.1 Eurypyga helias
CACCAGTACCCCCAAGTCCTTCTTCACATTCATCTTCCTGCAGCTAATTGTTGCTCATTACTGATAAGTAATCATGGCCTTGAGGCCACAGAATACTCTTCCCTGCCCTAGCAAGGTGGGACCCTATCTTAAGTCCCACCTATGGCATCTCTATGGCTGCTGCATTTCCCATAAACTGCAATGGGTTTTGAAAAACAACGTTCTCTAAAATTTCCCACTCAGAGGAGAGCAGGAAGTGTTGATGGAGCATGCCGAACACAGCATGACATCATACTGCAAGCACAAGCTCCGAATGACCGGGAAAGTGGCAACTCCTTTCACTGAGGAAAGAATGAACTCTCCAAAGAGAAAGCAGTGACCTTATCATCTGCCTCCCTCTCTTCCTTCTTCCAATGTAACTGCAACCAGCAAAACTCTCTCATTATCTGCAGAGGCAGCTTTCACCAATTGCTCAATAAGGCATGCAGAGTGCAGCGAGTGTCCGGCTGGCCAGTGCCGGGCTGCTGTGTGGCTTGGCATGCCAGGGAGCGTGGCGGCTGGGGACGAGCTGTGGCCTTGTCTCTGCTGGGCCTCGAGAGGTGTGAAGGATTCATCATTTGATTTCATTATCCAAAAGCCTCTTTACTTGAAGGAAAATAAAATATTTATCAGAGACTTGTGTCTTTGGCAAAGGAGATTAAACTCAGATCAAATTTTTAGGTGCCTGTAAAATTTAATTGGCATTAGTGTAGGACAGTTTCTGCCTCTGAAAACTAAAAGGGCTTTTCTGACCAGTGCTGACTTAACCTTTGGAGAGCTGTCCATTTCCAGTGTCCTCAGTGTTGCCCAGGGAACAACCTGGGTAGGTGCCCTGTGCCACCAAGTTCCCATCCTGTGTGACAGCACCAACCACCTTAGATCCATCATTGCTGCTGGCAGACACAGCCCTTTCACCGTGTTCTGGGAGAACTTGGCAGCTGCGATACAGATGGGCACCAGAGAGGGCGGATCTGCTTGGGAGAAGATGGAGCTGGTCAGCACTGCCTGATCACGCCTGCCTTCAGCACATCTGGGATTCAGGCCCCACATCAAAGCCCCTCTGGTCCTGTCACCTCATCAGATGACAGATCCTCAGAACTGCTCAATATGTGCCTTTGAAGGAATCTGATCCTGGTAGATGTCTCTAACTTCCCTGAGGTTTTTTGCACGGACACAGCCTTTGCATTTTGTGATGGCCAGTGAACTGCCCTCTCCTAGTCTCCAAGGAATATCTACTGAAATTCATTCCTTCCCCAAGTCTGAGCCTGGCTCAGCCCCTGCCTCGGCAGTGTCCTTCCTGAACAAGGTGCCTGAGATGATGGACACCCTAGGACAGATGAACCTCCTCCAGACAGCTAGAAACAAAGCGTACCAGGATGGTGTGTGTGCCTACATAGTGAGGAGACAAGCAAGGTGCACCCCTGGCAAGTATACATACCAGGGGATAAACTGGCGGGGTGGGAGGGTCACATATCAGATTATAATGGCTAAAATGCTAATTATCCTTTGCCAGTCTTGCAGAAAATCTGTTGTCTCTCTCTCATGCATGCACAGCAATATGAGCTCTTGCTCTCTCACTTTTTAAAGTGATGCTTTATATCTGAATAAAAGCAAAGGATGGTAAAAAAGGGAGAGAGACCACTTCTCCTGCTCAGGCATTTTCCCTTCAGGCGGCATTTCTGTCAGTGTTGTGTTTGCCGGGCTGTACTCTGAAGATACCATGGGTTCAGTTTGCTCTGCCTGTATGTTTTAGCATGCAGCATAGGTGGGAATCAACCTGTCCAGGCTTCTGCTCCCTACTCTTATGTTGTACTTCCCCTGTTGATGCCGACAACTTTGCAGGTGCTTGGTAAACAAGATTTCACTTTGCTTTTATCCCTGGAGTAGAAACTCACAAGTGCCAGAGGAAGACATCTAGAGAGATTTAAACACAACCTTGAAATTCAGACAGCTGGATTCAGGTCTAGCATGGCAGGAATAACCCATCAGCCTTACTTCCAAGAGAAACTCCTGCCACTGAAATCAGAATCAATCTGATGAGTTTTAAAACATATCGTATCTCCTCCCTGTTGTACTGTGCTCCTGCACCAGCAGTTTCAAAACCCACATGTGCTACCCCAGTTCTCTGCCTTCCCCAGAGTGGCTGCCTTTCCAATAAGTTAATGGTTTCCTTTTTGAACCAACCTTGTCAATGCAAAGAGCGAGTTTTTAATTTCAGGATTAATCTTCTCAACTCCACTCTTCCCAAAGGCTTACACAGCCATTAAAGAGCTAACTCTTTGCTTTCCGGCAGGCAGAAAGCCTCTCTGGCATCACCTGACTGAATTAAACAGAGACATCAAAAGAACCCGTCAAATTCAATGTGACCAGATGGCAAGTGAAAGTCAGAGAAGCACCGAGGCAGAGCAAAGACTCAGGCTGCTTCTACGGCAGATTTAAAAAAGGACAAATCCCGCAGAGATTCTCCCCTTCAGGGGAACAGAGGATGAAAGCACAAGGGTTCAAGCAGTCCCAAATATGCAGGATGCCCCTCTGCAAGAGCGAGGCAGGGCTGTGTGGCCAACGGGCACTCACTACCCAGACCACGACTGCCGCACGTTTCCCACTGCTTCACCACCAAACACAGCGGGTCCCTGCTGTGCTCAGGCATCAGTGCTGGCTTATGCAAGAGGTGCCGATGGCAGATGTGATGTGCTTGGTGTCTTGGAGCAGAGCCAAGGCAGCCCGGGGCATGTCCTGCAGGGCTCCCTGGGCCTCCAGAAGTGCTTTACTGGTCATGGTGGGCATGTGGCCCACTCCCATGCACGTGCTTCATTTCCACTCGGCTCAAAGCAACTCTCCAATTATAAACACACTTGATTCCCATCCTGAATCAGGGCCACTCTCATATCCAATCCATCAGCCTGCAGGCAGGTTAGATATGCAACATGAAACTGCAGTGAATCCATAAAGCAGACTGCCTTGATGTAAAATGTGAACTTATGTGAATATAAATCAGGCAGGCTCTGATACACAAGGTTGCTATGACAGGGATACTTCAGAGTGCTTCAGGTAATTAGTACTTAATTAACTTTAGTGCCTTGAAAAACTCTACAAGCCATACAAGTTGGTCTGTATGTTGTCACTCATGGGTCCTCACCTGTTTAGGCTGCTCACCCCATCCAGTTTTTGCTTAGAGGGAAGCTGCAAAGTGACATGCATTATTAACTCAACCTCTATCATCCTCTCATCATGTCTCATGAGATGCTCTGAATATCAAGCCTTCCAAGATGAAACATATGGAGATGCCAGGGATGAAAGAGAGACTGTAACGTGGTGGCGTTTCAAGTGACTCTCTGAATGCCTGAGATCACCGACAGCTGGTGAAGGCTGGAAGGGGCATGGTGTGATGGGGAGGGATGGCTGTGAGAGCCCAGGACCTCACAGGGTGCTCAGTGTTTGGGCAGTGGAAACCAGCCCCTTCCCCTGGGCTGGTGAGGTCCCCAGATGTCCCTGCCAGGCTGCAGCTGGGGGTGTGAAGGCAGGACCATGGGTGCTTGGAGATGGGCAGCCTGAGCCCTTTCAGAGCACTGGCACTGCAACAGCGTGTGATGAGGACTGAGTGTAGAGTGAGGCCTCTCTACCTCGTAGGAGCTGTGGGTTTCTCAGCACAGGAGGGTGGATCCCAACCAGAGCTTGACAGTGTGAAGCTTAGTTTCAAACTCCCGTGAGACTTGCTGAGCCACATGACCCCTCTTGCCTTGCTGCCCCTGGAGTGTCTGTAGCTGGCAGAAGCCGTGCAAAGCTAGGTTGAGCCTTGCACAGCCAGAGTTGTTTGATGCTGTATCAACAACCTGCTGGCCCTCAGAGGGAAGGTTATGGTCACAAGTAAGCAGCATGGGTGATGGCAGGCATTAAGGATATTAAAAGATGGAGTGACCCTCCCCAGTCCTTATACAGATCTCAGACACCACCACCCTGCAGGCAACAACCAACACTATGCCCATGCTGGCACAGGGAGGAAGAAGTCAGGAGAAGAACAAGGGAGAGATCAAGGAAGAAGAACAAAATCCTTCAGGAGGAAGAATGGCAACTGGGTGGCTGCAAATCCATCAGCTGGAAGCATAGCACAGCTTGTCCCCCTTCTCTCCATAACAGCACCCTGAGGCAGCTCGCTGAACCCCAGCAAGGCAGCTGCTCCCCTGGAGTAGATCTGGATGAATATACATCCTGCCAAAATACAAGGATGAACCCCATACACGGCATCAGGAATTACAGAAACCGTTTTGGTTAATGAGAACTCCCAAATTTACAACAATTTCTCCCAAGAGGTCACTCTGCAACCGGACGTGGACACCAAGGCAGACTGTGAGAGTTGGTGAGAGTCGGGCTCGCTGCTAGGCAGGCACGAAAACCCTGTCAGCACTGCTTTGGGGCACCCCATTAGTCCACATTATTCAGTTAGTTTTATATTGAATGTAAAAAAGCAGCAACAGCTGGAGATGAAATCTAATTTTCTAGGGGAAAATATGATTAAAATAGAATGTAGCTGCTGTGTGAATGAGCTTATATTCTGTCAAACACTTGTTACTGCTCTGACATGGCCTCTGTCACACCGCAGAGGGTAGGTGATGTTAACATATTTTCCTCCCTGTCCATACTTCTGCTGTAGCTAAGTGTTCACAGAAGAAAACAGCACTGAGCACTGTCACCATGGCTGTGGGCTTGCAGGTGGCCAAGGTAGAGAGCGCAAGTATTTAATCACAGTCACTTCCAGTGACGGGTTCACTGACAGGCTAAGGACAAACCAATGCTCTGTATGTCTCCTGCAAGCTGCCTTCTGCAAGTGCTTGCAAGAAAATTGCTGATCAGAAATTGTAGCTTTAGGTCTGACCATTGTACCTTCCTGTGCGCTCCCTGAATTACACCCCTGGTCACCAAGCCAGGTGTGTCTGGCAGAATGGAGGAGCCTCCACTATGCCCAAGGCGGGACGTTCACAGGGCACCAGGCACTGCCCAGATGCTGCAGTGGGGCACCAGGCACACCAGCCGGGTGAGAGTTTGCATGAGGGGCTACCCCGTGCCAGGGCTGCAGAGGAGCATCTGGTGACCACCCTGAGCCAAGAGGTCATCCAGGGAGACCCAGGCAGGATTTTCCTGCTGGGTGCACACCAAGAGTGGCACTCAGGGTTTGCACCAAGACCCTCCCAGCTGGGAAGGAAGACAGGTAGCGTGGGGACAAGTGAGCACACGGTTAGCTACAGAACAACCATGGACTGGAGAGTCGGAAGGGCCCGGGTGGGGATGCGTCACCAAGCTGCCAGCCCACTGCAAGGTAGCTTATTTGCAGGTGTGAGCCCAGAACGATCCTTCCCTGGACAAAACAGGTCCTAATCCTATTTTTACGCTGCGGTAGTAAATGTGACCTACAATACCCAGTGTGGCTTTTACAGGGAGACATCGCACACAGAAAGGGAGAAATCCACCCTGAGTACAGCAGCCAAATTGATACAAGGACTGGAAAGGATGACTTATGGGCAGAGACTAAAGAGATTTAATTTGTATAGCCTAGAAAGATGATGCCTGAGGGGGAACATGATAACACTATATAAATATCTAAAGGGCAGTTGTATGAAGAAGGGGAAAAAAAGTGACGCATGCACCAGCCGTGGGAGTGATGTGATGGACCAAAGAAAGGAACGGTTTCCCAAGGGAGCATGGCGGGCTGTTACAGCCTGGTGGGCAGAGAGCAGAGAACAGCATGCCTGGAGCCTGCACGTGGTTTCCAGCCATGGCCAGGGCTGGGACAAGGAGCATTGGGAAGGAGCAGCCTGGTACAAGCAAGGGAGGCATTCCCGGCCCTTACAAGGGACAGGCACGGCTGCACGGCATGGGGCATCGGCATGGCACCTTCCCTGCAGACACCAGCTGCTGACCCAGCACACAGAGCTGCGTCAGCACTGGGCATATTAGTGTGGGCGTTTTTCCTGCTGGCAACCATGGCATCCAAACTCCTAATCCCTTCTAGCACAGCATGCTCAGTCTCCCCACAAGATTTCAGCTTCAGGCTGGGGTCTCTTTTTGGGTGTCCTTGGAGCAGATGTTGAAGATGACATCCCCAGGCCTGGCTGTTTGAGAAGAGCACAACCATCACAGTGGTCCCAAAATGGTGCAAAGAGCGAGGCACATTAATGTCTGTGTTCCTGCTCCTTTCCCCACTCTTCCTTGCAAATTTGAGTTGCTTTTTACTATCGCATTTGCTTCTGCTTCTTCTTCTTAAAAAAAAAAAAATTTCTCTCTGCCGTTGCCATGTGAAAAACCCACACAAACAACAGGAAAAACTGGCTACCTCTACGCAGAACCCAGCACAGTGACTGCAGAGCGACTGTCACACAGGCAGCAGCCTAAAAAAACAGGGAGAAAAATAGATTTCTCCCTTCAGCCCTTTCAGACACATGACTTGGAAACTTATTATAGTAATAACAGGCAAAAGATTTTTTCAGAGAGGCCAGTCTCCATTTGTTTCTTCCTTACATTAATGAAGTTTCTTCACCAATTTAAATGGGGCAGATTCTGCTTTCTGCCCTCGTTTAGAACTGAGCAGCTGTTCCGCAATGAACATCCCCGACGTAAGGAATCCCTCAGACTTGGGTCCTTACCATGAGGGAAGCCCACGCCATGGGGCAGAGGCTTTGTGAGACGGTGTTCAGTTAAACCTGCAATTAATTGCTCCCTACCCCTTACAGCTAATTTGCTTGGCTCAGAGCCCAGAGCATTCTTTGTGAACCACCAGTTTACCAAACAACACAGTGCAAAACACGAAGTCGTGTGTGCTGGCACCCCTGATTCTCCTCCTCCAGCGAGCTGCCTAGAGAACAAACAGGTGAAGCTTCATCATTCACATCCACCACCCTCAATGCCCAGGGAACAGCCTTGGAGGCGCACCCCTGGGAGGCAGGAGCTCTAGCAGAAGATAAGCCTTTTGGATGATTGTCCTTGTATTTGCTTATCTCCAAAGGGCTTAAAACAGGGATATATTTGGATCTGCATATTTTCAAGTGTATCTGTGATTACCCAAGTTACTAGAAGTAAGTGACTGAGATGCTGACACTCCATTGTCAATGAAACACCGTGCCCTTCAATTCCTCCCCAGCCAGCTGTGGGTTGTCATGGAGACTACCTCTGTCACCCATTTGTTCACAGGCATTTTAAATAACCCAGGCTGGTCAGACCTTTCCTATTTTGGTGTGTGCTCATCCCAGGTTTTGCACTCCCATCTTTTCTTTTATGCCAGCAAAGTGGGCAATTCCCACTGGAGGTGCCAGAGGTGCTGCTGGGCAGACACCATGCTCTGTCCAAGCCAGCTCTCTTCTGTCCTGACCTTGGGCTAGAAGTTTTGTGCATGGAAGGTACTTCAGCTCCAGTGGGCCTGAAGCGGAAATGGGTAGTGGCCCAGAAGCAGAGATGTCACATGCTGAAGTTATACTGATTCATATCAACAGCTATTCTGGATTTCCATCACCAACCAAGAACAGACCCTTGCCCAGCACTGCTACAGCTGAATCCAAAGTCATTCTGGGCTAGACTAATCCCTTCCCCATCAAAGACTTTATGCAATGGTCTCCATATGGATCCTCCCTATATCTTCTTCCTAGAGCTCCACGACTATGAACCACCATCTCTGCTGCTGTGCTGCATCTGCAGCACAGACATTGGGCAGGATCCTCGCTGAGGTGAGGGATTTGAAGGGATGCTCAGCTCAGGTGGCCCTAGCAAGTCAGGAAACACACCGTTCACTGCTATGGACCTACCTTGCAGCATTCACCTTCCTTACTTTCTGACAGAGAGTTATGACACTTGCTAGGGCTCTTGGCTGCCCTGGCCTCACCACTGGGACAGGAGTCAGAGGAAGGGCAGCACAGGAGGGTGTTCAGCTTGCCTGGCCTCTGTGGTTCCAGTCACTTGCAGAGTACTGGTTTGCCTGGGGTCCAAGAAGGAATATCACAGTCCCACAAGAGAGCAGGTCTGTGAGTCACAGCAGGCACACACCTCTTCACAGGGGGAAGGCAGAGGTTAAATTCATGACATCTCTTAAGTGCAGCAGCCCACCAAGGCACCAAGCCTGGGGTCCAGCACCCAGGGCTGGCAGAGAGGGGGCCAGTGCCCTTCGCATGGATGGATGCCACTTGCTGTATGTACCACTAAATAACAGCCTTAGGCTGACTATTTCCAGCGGTCAGGGAAGGGGGAGAGCATTTCAACGCCTGGCCAAGGCAGACAGTTTATAGCAGTTTATAAACAGTTTATATAGACAGTCTAGAGTTTTTAGCGTGGCTAAAAGGAACAATAGTGACAACAAAGAGATACCAGGGTAAGTGTCCCTCTTCATTGAATCCTGATGGATCTATTCTAGCAAAGCAGTGGATGAAGTGTGCTGCGAATGTGTGCGTTTCCACAAGCTGTCCTCAGACACCTTTGGTTTCATGATTCAGAACTGTTTCCCCATCCTGCCCTTGCTCTCCAGCCTGAGCACAGCTCCTCTGGGCACCGAGAGCCACAGGCAGAAGCACCAGATGCTGCATGAGCTCACACCCCCCTGCCAAAATGAAACTGGACCCATTCAGCACATTTCTCTGAAGGGTGTTTAAAAGCTCACAGACTCGACTGAATGAGTGGAGACTTCTCAAAGGTTGCTCTGGAGGGTGTAAGCCAGCATGGGAAAATGAGGAGCCTGATCCACATGTGGGGATAATCAGTGGCTGAACCAAAAGCTGAACCTCCAACTTTTTCTTGGTAGCCCATGAAGGCTTCACCACCTCATTCTCCAAAGAGCCACACTACTGCCCTTTATTACTTCTCCCACACTTTGATTTTAGCTCTTGCAGTTAAACTAAAAAAAAAGAGGGCAGGGGAAGGGGCAGGCAGAACCACATTGGTGGTGGTAAGGTAGACCTGTACAGCAGGATGCTTGGAGGTGTTCCACCTTACTACAGCAGAGACAGAAATGCTGCAGAAGAAAAGGTGTTAGACTCAAGGAAGGGGCAAGACAACCAGAGGAGCCCATCCAGGGGGCCCAAAGGCCCAGACAATGTCCCTTCTCCAGGGCAGTCTGTCCAGGTTTCCCCAGCAGACAACAGACTGGAGAAGCAGGATGGAGCTCTGTTTCCTGCATCAAGAATGTTTTAACCTGATCTCACAGGGTCCTCTGGTGTGCCTGGCAGGAGGCCAGCATGATGCTCACCTCAGCTAGAGAAACCTAAAACTGGACAAGATCAGAAACCTCCCCTTAGCAGCCCACCCTGGCATTTGGCTCGGCAGCACTGGTTACGTGCTTCAAGCTCCAGCCGTGGGAAGAGCCTTTCATCCCACCTCCTGGACTCCTCTGCACTGAGCACATCCAGGGTGCTGGCAAGAGGGTGCTGGCCGTTGGTGAGCCTTCCCCAAGGCTCAGCACATGGTGCTCACCTGCCCCCAAGGCCATGGGACTTCGGCGCAGGCACTGCTGGGAGTCAGGCTGCTTCTGGGCTTTTACTGCCAGCACACAGCATGCTTCCTATCACTGCAGAGCAGTGGAGAAGCAAACGGGTCAAGGAGAGTGTCAGGGGAAAAATACACTGTGTATCTGCTCTGGTCAGTGGGAAGTGAACACTGTGGAGATGCAGACAGCAGGCGGCATTCAACGGTGCAATGATGGTCGCACTCAGAGAGTGG
>NW_010254370.1:0-9030 GCF_000690775.1 Eurypyga helias
CTGGATACAACCCAGGATACAGTTGTAAATTTGGATACTTTTATATAAGTGTTTCTAAATGAATTCTGTTATTTCATATTTTTCTCCTCAGTAGCTGTTTCTTGTCTTTTTAAGGCATGCATTATGACTTCATTTGAAAAAAAGGCATGCAAAACCTTGATCATCTGAATTAAATGTCACTTGAAAAAGTAGTATTTACAAAATGGAATATGAAAAAGGAATAGCTGATTCCACCAATAACATTAAAGAAATATCCATCAAAATATCTGAATATTAACAAAAAATATCATTCAGAAATTATTCGTATGCAAACTTGAATGTCTTTAATATACATAATAGACTGGATTTTGTTTCAAGATTTATTATATGAATATTCTTTTCAAAATTAGTAATATCCTTATCTCCAACGTCGTCATGCTTGTTACAAATTCAACTACTTTTATTCTAAATAAAATACTCTCTTTCTCACATTATTATTTCAGATACAATAACCTCCACACAAAAGAGAAGTATTAATGTCATTAATAAAAACTTTTCTCTGTCTTTTAGATTTGCTTCCTTTTCTATTTAAGGTTGTCAGGAGACCCAGCTAGAATCTGACAATGTGAAAGCCTGTAATATGCTGACAATGTAATACGTGAAAGTGACGCTTAGGAAATTATAAGATTAGAAGATTTAGGGCTTCATACTTTTTTAAAGAGTTCACTTACATGAGACTTGCCCGTGTGGGGAGAAGAATCTAGCCGTGGGGAACAAGAGCTCACAGTATGCCAAGGAGGTTCAGTTGCACGCTAACAAAGTCTTCATGCTCCCTCCAATAACGATGTCAACAGGACAGGGTATGTGTTTGAATGTTTCCACAAACTGGTGTGTATGGAAAGGAGAATATTTTTTTCATGTAATTTTTTAAGAATTTTACCTTGTTTATGCCTGTATTTCCTCTTACTTTTCTCATACTTTCTTACTCAAGTTTGCAGTTTTCATGGAACAATCATGCAACTCCTCTTATTTGCTCACATTGAATTTCCTGATAGCCTTATTTACTGCTGCATGGTTTTTGGAGACTTCTTCTTTCCCATGT
This sequence comes from Eurypyga helias, assembly GCF_000690775.1. Taxonomy (NCBI): domain Eukaryota; kingdom Metazoa; phylum Chordata; class Aves; order Eurypygiformes; family Eurypygidae; genus Eurypyga; species Eurypyga helias. The sequence goes on from NW_010254370.1 coordinate 1,082, forward strand.
CCACATAGTTGGATTTTTTTCAGTGAAAGGCAACTGAGAATAAATTACAATGTCTACCAGGTTTTTAAAATACTGTTTTCTATACTGAAATACAGTTTCTAATGAACTGAGATGAAGCATTTTCTTTCTAAGTCTACATAAACAACAGAAAATGAAGATGATGTGTTTGGTCAGAATATGGCTAAGTACATATTACTAATGACACAAAAAAAGGATATCAGGAGTAATTTGTATTTTAAAGCACAGTCAGACACTCTCTTATATCCTCAGTGTTTTTTTCTGAGTTGCAGTTCAGTTATCCATTGCCCCTTTCAATAGCTGGAATATACAGTACAGCTTTCTTGGATTTGTTCCCCAGTTTTCTTACATAGCTTAATTTCACAGTTACCCGGAACCACATGAAGTGGGTGAAGCTCCTTTTTTGTGATTCAGCTTTTCAAAAGACTGATGACTGACATCGTCAAACAGCCATTGCAAAACATTTCTAAGTATAACTCTACATTACTTGACAACTAAAGCACAGCGTCAGCCCTACTAAATGCAATGACCATTACTTTCAATTAACTTTTCTTTAGGAGTCCTTGGAGATCCCACCCGTGTTCAGTCATGAGTTTTCTTTATTCTGTATGGCTCTTCATGCAGACAGCCCTCCTTCATTTAAGCTATTGTACCACAGTCCCTATTCTTTTACAACCTTTCAGTTTTCTGTCAATCTCGGGAGATGGGACACAGACTAGAATACCAAGTCAGTACCCATTCGACTTTCTCATTCTCCCTAAGGGTCAGGTTCTCTCAAAAATTATTTTGGTTAATCAAGCTGTCATATGCAGAGTTTTCCCTCACAGCTTTTATAAACACAGTCTTTTTAGTACATTTCTGCAGTTCATTGCCTGGGTTCCACTAACATTTCCCCATTATTTTTCTGTGTCCTTCACTGTACAATTGGCAAATTTTACCCAGTCAGATCTATCCAAAGCTATCCTGCAGAGATGATTCTTTAAAACCGCCTCTGTGACCATATCCCTCTCACTGAATCCCCTTCTATTGCCTTTATGTCAGTCATAAACTGCTTATCTTTACTTTTAAGATATTTCCATTGCTCCAAACCTATTCCCCTTCACTATTTAGATGTAAATCTTCACTATTTAGATGTAAAGTCCAACCGGCACATCCCACTTGCTTGTAATGAACAACAACAAATGACCAGGACCAGATGGTATCCACACAAGAGCTTTAAAGGAACTCAGGGATGAAATAGCCAAGCTACTAACTGCAACAAGTAATCTCTCTTTTAGAACTCTTTTTCAGTGTCATAGGAATAGATGGTGGCAAGCATGATAAAAAAATTTTAGACAAGTCATAGGGAAGATCTTGGGAATTATGTAAAAGGAATCATAATGTGCAAATCAGACAGATGAGTAACAATTATTCTAAAGAATAATTATAAGTTACATGACTAAATATGATGTATAGAAGAAGCCTCAATGTGGCTTCAGCACAAGGAAATAATCTCAGTAATCTATTGTAATTTCTTAAAAGAGGCACTGAACAAAGGGACAAGATAGATGAGTCGATATTCAAATGGCATTTCATAAAATCATAGAACCACAGAGTCACAGAATGGTTTGGGTTGGAAAGGACCTTAAGGATCATCTAGTTCCAGCCCCCCTTACTTGGGCAGGGACACAATCCCTCATTGATGTCTGATACTGAGATACTCTTGGAATAAAAGTAAATATTCTCATATATATTTATTTTCTATCACAATAAATGATAGAAAAGAAAAAGTGGGAAGTAGCTCACTAATGGAATCCCATAGCACTCTGTATTGCTCAGCATATTTGCAAGTGATCTGGAAAAGTCAGCAATGATACTATGCTTTCCAGGCTGGTAAAGACAAGGCCCACTTACTAAGAGCTGGATGAAAGCCTGAGTAATGGGGTAAAATGGAAAATAAAATTCAGTGCAGATAAATGTAAAGTAATGTGTATGGGAGAAAAAGTCCAAATCATACAAAGCAGATTTGGAATTAGATTATTAGTGCTGAGGAGTCTTGAATATATAAAAATCTGCTTTTAGAAAATGTTGACTCATTACTTAGTAGTCATTAAAAGGGTAACTAGAATGTTAGGAGTCAGTCATTAAGAAAACACGCAGAAAAAAAGTGAAAAATGTCTATTTACCTCTCCATAAATCTCTGCTGTGCTAGTAGGTTTGAGTGCTGTCCATACTTCTAGCTTTCTCATTATGGAAGAGGTATGGTAGAACTGGAAAAGCAGTACAGAAAAGTCACAAAATTATACACACATTTTATTTATACAATGACCCTTCAGCTATGGAAGACAACTGCAAAATCTGGAAAGGCCTGATAGGGATTGTCTCTTCCAGTACAAGAATGAAGCACAGTAAATGATATTGGTATATTTAAAAGATTACTCAAGGAGGCAATACTTCCAGAGCTAAATTGTGGAAACATTGTGAGTGTTCAACATGTACAGGTTTTCAGATAGTCATTAATCAAATTCAAGAAAGAAAAATCATTCAGTGCATACCCAGAGAAGGTCTCCCTTGGAAAATTCCTTCCCAGAATCTGGAAGAGTACTTGCAGGAAGTTAATATTGTGCATTTGCTCTGTTCTTATAGGCACCTTTATTAACAACAAAGACAGTATAGTGGGCTCAGTATGGTTATTCCTGCATTATTAAGTGTTTAGGAAAGACATTTTTCCATCATCCTATTCCTCGTCCCTGGGAGAACTTGACCATGACCACTCAAAGGTATGTCAGGGCCTTTCCCTAAATCTGTGCTTTTGCACAAGTACTATAAAGGAACTTGATAGACAAGGAGACAGTTTATGAGCTGACCTTTTCCAATTATGATGACTTGTTTCTTCATCTTCTACTAACTTGTCTTTTCTTATGCTTAGAATATTAGCCCTTTTGAGTAGCACAATTCTCTGATCTGTGCTTGTGCAGCACCAAGCAACGAGGGACAGCAGTTTCTGACTAGGGATTCTGAAAGTATGAAAACTGTGGTAATTAATGTGATGAAGAATATCAGAAATTAATCTACAAATGTGTAAGATACTTTAGTTCAGGATCTGTAGCTGTGTGGGATATCCGGTTTCAAACCATGTAAGATACATTGAATTGGGAGTGCGAAGAAGCTCATGAAGCTTCCTTCATGATAAATATGCGTTAGCATAATAAAAATTCTGGAAAAGGCACACAATATTTGTTAAATCAAATGTGTTTATGTATCCTAACTCTTTGCCAGCTTTAGATAAACTAAGTATAACCAGGAAAAAAGTTGAATACAAAGAACTATAAATGCAATATTCATTGAGTGTTATTCTGGAACCAAAGCTGATGTGGTTGCTTTTATATTGCTTTCTCCCTTAAGTCCAAAGTCCTCTAAAATCAGAATGGAGAATGTAGCTTCAGTCAAACTCCAAGCTATTCACACAGACTTTAGTGAACAGAGAGGCGGCTGCTGCTGTCTCCACTACAAAGCTGTGTTGTTTACAATGCTGAACTATCATGACTTGGATAGTATTCATACACACATTTTGTTGTGTTTATGTGGCACCCTGAAGGGCATCTAATGGAATAAAATATGCCAAAAAGACTGGGTCACTTTATTCAGCAAAATTTAGGTTATTAAGGTGGAAGACTTCTTTAACAACAACGAAACATTTATTCAGCTTCCAATTACTCATCTCAGAACTTGCTATATGCATATGAATAGCAACAGCAAATGCTGTTCTAGATGTTACTTCTGTCAGATTCTATTAAAACTGTAATAGCCTGGTTCCATTATACATTTTCCTGTATATTTCAATCAACATGTCACTTAGCTGCTGCTCCTGAAGTGCACTTAATATTTTCATTAAAATCAATAAAGCCAAGAAATGACAAGGGTGCAGGTGGATGCAAGTAATTAAACTTCTCCTATATGTATTGTTAACTAGCAGTTGGAAAAAGAAGCTTCATTCAACACCTGTCCCTTTCCTTTTGAATGGCAGCTAACAGAAATCCACTTAGCCAGCTTTTGTCTGCTTATTTTGCTGACAGATGATGTGAAGAAGTAGGCAGTTATAGGGCCAGTAATTCAGAATTAATTTTCCCTTCAAAAGAGTGATGTGGACAACTGAGTGCAGTAATAGTACCTGCTCAGAATTCAGGGGGTAAACAAGATAATTTGAGATGATGGGACGGAAATAAAAGCTCTTTAAAGGTTTGTTCCTCACATGGCTCTCAAAGGCACACTCACTAGCACTTTTTATCCGCCTCAAATGAAAGTCAGAAGAGTTAATCATTGAAATATTAGCCTGATGTACTTTTGTGTGCGATGGGATTGAAAAGGAAGCAAATAAAGGAAGAGACTGAGGATGGTCCCCCACCCCAATATTAAAAATATGTGATATTGAGAGACAGCATGTAAGCCACACAACGATTGTTTATTAATCATATTATTTTCAGAACATGCTGCAAATTAAAGGAGGCTGCTGGCTGTACATGGGCAGCCTATTTGCAGTAAAGGGAAGTCATTATATCCTCAATCATGCAGTAACGTTTTTTTATCCTGTCGCCTGTGCAGCCCTAACCAGAGTGGACCTCATTACCAGGAGAGAAACACAGTGTGGAAAGCACCGTGGCCTACAGAGGACCCCAATGCAGTGATTCATTCTCTTAAGTATGCACAGATTTATGAGGAAACTGGAAGTTATGAGTCTTCAGCCACTGCTTCATAGAATCATTGGGTTGGAAGGGACCTTAAAGACCATCTAGTTCCAACCCCCCCTGCCATGGGCAGGGACACCTTGAACTAGACCAGGTTGCTCAAAGCCACATCCAGCCTGGCCAGATGTGCTATCAAAGTTGCCTACACATACACATGAAGAACCAAGGCAAGATCTAAAAGCTTTGGAGCAAATTGAACACAACAATAGATTTGTCTGGGTATTTCCTTTCTCTGTACTATAAGTTCACGTACAGGCATGAACATTTCCAAAGGACTGTCAAAAAGAAAGGGAAACTTCACAGCAACTTCTGTTGCCATAAAAGGAGCCAAACTCGAGGACTTCATTTTTAAAGACTCTTAGAGCAGTATCGGCAGCTTGATTACTACAGGCACATGAACTTCGAATTGGATATCCCTGTTGATCTCTGGCTCTCTAACTCCTGGATGTTGTTCTAAAGGGAGTTAATGGGACTATTCATGGTACAGTTGCCAAACCTGGCTGTATTAAGTCTGATGCCTCATAACCATTCTTTTATCCCTCTCTGGCATTTGGTCCTAATCTGTTACCCAGGATCATTATTACTAGTTGGCTGTTAGCTCTCTAAAAGCTACAGCCTACAAAATATATGAGGGCATTCAGTACCTTAGTAATATTTGCTGTGACTGCACTAAGAGCCCAACAAAAGGAGTGGAGTAATCTTCAGCACACTCCATGATCCACTCTTGTTCGTCTCATATATGAGGGATTTCTGGGACTTAGATTCTTATACCAAAACGTCAAAAAGCCAACAAGGCTCAGGCTCCTCAAAAAAAACAGCTGCTTTTGTCTATGTCATGCACAGTTAGGCCTTTCCAGGGAAGACTACCTGCTCTTCAGGGTTATAGCTAAGTATGGTGTTGGCAAGTTGCCAGATCTAGAATGTTTGCAGATGTAGGGACCAGGCAAAGCTCATGTCCTAACTTTTCTTTATCAAACCTCTCTTCCTGCAAGACCTACAGCTAGGGTGTGCCTAGAATGGGCTGCCAACAGTGGATTTCTGGGATTGCAACAGGGCTGTACCTCATCATCGGCTAAACTGAGCATCCACTTACTGAAGCTACAGTGTAAGTCCATACATAACGCTCCTCTTATATATTAGCCAGTGTCTTCATGGGGTCTGTTTTATGACAATGCAGCGCTCAGTCTTAGCAGGATCTCCTTCCCCCAATCCCATCCTCACTCTTCTACTCCATAACTTATGGTACAGGCTGTGGAAGCCACTGCCCTCTCTTCCTGTCAATCAGATCACATTAAACAAGAAATGTGTGCTAAAGTGTTTCTCTGATCTTTTCTTCTTCTTCCAGCTATGGTACGCTCCTTTGTTATATCAGATCTTAAACTGGGATCCAGTCCTTAGGTTATTTTCTGTAAAGCTTATGAGAAGGTGTCCAGGGAGGTGTTCAGACACATCATTTTAAACATGTACAAATGTCTGTGTACAATCAGAGCCTTTCGTTGTCTTGTTGTGCAAGACATGTTTTATATATTTGAGGAAAAATTCAGTACATTCTGAAATCTGTTAAAATAATAATGTTTTTATAACCAACTTTACGAGAATAACTACTACCCCTTCCCATGTTTTCCTGGAAAAGGAATGGACTTATACTTGTTTAGTTGAAATATATCATATTAATTTGTTATATAGGGCAGCATAGTTATTGTATGTGATAGCCTAGGCTGTTTCCAGCTACAAAATTCCATGTAATACACCCTCATTCATCATTCATATGGGATTTATTTCAGATTTACATTGACAAGACAAAGATCAGAATCTGGTCCTGTCTATGTATGATGGTCAGGTGATACAGAGTTGCTATAGTAATGACTTATTCCTTTTGAATAACAGGGTAACTACTTTAGATAAATCCTGTATCTCCTGACATCAGATTAAATCTGTTCCTGTCATGTTTCTCACTGACTTGTTGAACTTAAAAGCAGAAATGCTTATTCTGCAAAATAGACCTACTTTATTAAATCCAATCTTACTGTTGTATTTGGTAAAGCTCATATTGTGGTTGTGTACAATTCTGCTGTTCTAGGTTTTTCAATAGAAGCCTATGTGTACAGATTGCTAGCATGACCCAAAAGTTACTTTAGATCTTATCAGGATCAGAAGTTTATCAGCATCAAAAGTTTATCAGCTATTTGTTTTTAAGATACTGATAACACGTAGGTATGTAAATTGTTTATCATCATAGCCATGAGGCTGTCTTGCTAAAATTGGTTAAGTGGGGACAATTGATGAGCACTGAACTGCAATCTGACATCAGACCTTAATTATACCTTTAGAGACAGAAAGAAAGAAAAGTGAAATGCAGTTAAATTGAACACCAGATGCAGCAATAATCAAACCAAAACTGTATTTTCTTCACTTGTGTATGACTATGTAAGAGACTGGTTGTTAAAAAAGGGAAGGTAATAAAAAAATTCTGTGTTTATAAACCCTGGTGGAAGCATGAATTTGTATTTGGATATGCAGGATAGCTTCTCATACTCCATCTTTTATGAGTTTTAGACAAATCTGGGGTTTCTTAACATGAAAATAAGCTGGTCTAAAGTGTTCCTACTTCAGGCTTTCAAGCTTGAGCTGAGCACTGGCTTCTCCACAAAAGTATTCAGACAGCAAAATGTAGTACAAGGTTTAAAGCAAAACTATAAGCACAAGTGTATACTGCCTTGCTTGCTGTGCATAGTGTGTCTTTTGCTAGCGCCTGTTTTCCCCAGCTAATTGTTAGGTGCATACACAGCACTGAACACTTTTTAGTAAATTTACCTGAGTCCCCGTGGTTCTGTAGCACTGTTTCAAACGCAGAGATGTCTGTCTGTCCTGAATTTACTCTGAGAACAGGCGTATAACTGTACTTTAAATTTCAGATGAAAAAAAAAATTAGCTGTGACATACAACAGACATTTTATTCTTTTCTTCTGAAGCTTGTTATGACAAACAATATTTTTCTACTCTTGTACTATTTTTAATAGTTACTGCAGGTTAAGTGACAAAATTTACTCATTTTTACTTTTAATTCTTCTTTTTTCACTATTTTCTGCCAAGATTCAGGAAACACTGTTTGTCCTCATAAAAATAGTTTTCATAATGTTTTTTGCTAATGAAAGATACTTATATTAAAAAGTGCTTTGGTTTGGTTTTGGATGGGATAGAATTAAT
>NW_010254371.1:0-4323 GCF_000690775.1 Eurypyga helias
CTATGGCTAGCTGAACCAAAATATTGTGTCAGTGCAATTCAGTTTCTGGGACACATCCAGACCTGACCTTTGTGCTTCCCACTCGTCTGTATTCAAACATCTATCATGTTTTGCTTCCCAGCGCTGTACAACTGTTTTCCAACTTGTATGAAAGAGCCTCTGATAAAAAAATCACATTTTTGTCCTTGTGGCAGATTCTTTTCTTTTTTTTTTTTTTTTTCTCAAGGCTGTAAACTTAGCCCAGCAGTGATTTTCTCAAAACAGAGCAAAATGTTTTTGTTCAAAACTGTGATATTGCCCTCTACAACAACACCCAATTTTAAAAGAAAAAAAAAAGAGCTACACGTTTCTCGCAGTTTTAATACATTTGATCAATATTTCTAAGTGGTTTGGAAGAGGGAAATACTTAATACAAAGTGATTTTACCACCAGGGATTTCAGGGTTCAAAACTGGTGAATGTATTCAATCATAGCACCTTCCAGTACCTGAAGGGTCTGACAAGAAAGTGGGGGGGACTTTTTACAAGGGCCTGTAGTGACAGGACAAGGGGGAACAGGTTTACATTGAAAGCGGGGAGGGTTAGATTGGGTATCAGGAAACTCTTCCTGGAGAGGGTGGGGGGGCCCTGGAACGGAGAGGGTGGTGAGGCACTGGAACAGGTTGCCCAGAGAAGCTGTGGATGCCCCATCCCTGGAAGTGTTCAAGGCCAGGCTGGATGAGGCTTTGAGCAACCTGGTCTAGTGGAAGGTGACCCGGCCCATGGCAGGGAGTTTGGAACCAGGTGATCTTTAAGGTCCCTTCCAACCCAAGACATTTTATAATTCTATGATCCAAAGATACCAAATGATATAGTACTTTATTTGATATAGTGTGGCACTCTCTTTTATGAGCAGCAAAAGTGGTAGGAGCCCTGTGTCCTAGGTTGACTAAAAGCTGATAGTTGCATCTCACTTGCCTCTATCTGTCTTTCATTTCAGAAGTGCTAATTTTAACCAAAAGGGACATGAGGGACATATTTTTATACACTTGCTCAGTGTTCACAGAAGGAATTGCATGCCATATAAGTAAGGAAGCATTTCCTACTATTAACAGGTTGCTGGCTACACACACGGCTGTATTTGCAGGATTACATCTGAATTCTTGGGACACTGTTGTATCCATGTTTAGCAGTGTTGGTTTTGCACAGCTTGCACTGCTCTGTACATTGTTTTGAACACCTTGTTCTAGACGCGTACCAGTAGGACTGGAGCTTCTTGGTCCTGGGGCAGAATGTATTTTAAAGAATAATATTTTGCTCAGCATGCTTTATGGAAGTTACAGAGACTGCCTAACATGAAGGGTGACATTCTGCCCAGGTTAAACATGGTGCAGTAACAACGCAACTACTATAAAGCAGCCCAGTCTGCTGCTGGCATAAGCAGGATTACCATTTGTGCTTTGCTCAACACAAAACCCAGGCACATTTCACTGAAATATCTTGACTAGTTGCACTAATGGCTATGAATATGATTTATATTATTTGGTTTTTAATTTGGAAGAGGTGAAAATGCTTACTATTTTCAGTTTAAGAGCAGTTTAAGAGCTCTTTTGAGGTGCAATGAAATTATATCCACTTCAGAAATGTCAAGAGGGCCTTCACTATCTACCAACACTCAGGACATCACTAATAATCTCACAGAAGAAACTTTTTCCTGATAAATGGTAAATAACTAACTGGAAAAAATTATGTTTTTCTTAGAGAATGAAAAAATGTTTCAAGCCTTGAAGGACTGCACTATCTATTTTGTAATTCAGCTTAGAACAGCTCCCTTGATATCCCACATTGTTGAGCTAAATGCTAAAATTCAGAACTGTTACATTAAACATATGTAATAGGATTGCCTTCTGAACATAAGCAGAATGCAGGCAGAAAGCCCCTCAGGAATTCAGTTATTTCGTCTATACTGCACTGCAGGACTTAAAGGGCATACTTTCCACTTTATGAAAAATAAAAGGATTTTTATTTCTCTACAGTGAAAACAGAATCAAATGGACAATGGCTGTTATGACTTCAAGCCTGACTGTTAAAAGATTACGGTGGAGAGGGAGTGTGTTGTGTTTTCCAGGATGATGACCTTTTTTTCTCATATTTGTTGTGTCTGATCTTACTATCGCTAGCACAGGCCAGTCCCTACCCAAGGTTTTTTTGTTTTAAGTTAGCTGATTATTGTACAGAGCAGTATCAGCCTCAGCACCTCCCAGCACAAGCTATTTTTCAGCAGGTCTAAAATTATCTCATAGTTGCAGCTGCAAACCTTCACCTCAGTGAGTTTTTCTATTGCTTTTCCGAACGTTAACTCTGCCCAAAACACAGCCTGTCATTAGAATCACTCAGATTTCAGTCTGGGTGGAAACTGGGGTAGCAGCAAGAAATAGAAATCCCGAAGTGCAGAAACCTTCAGAAGACATCAACTTTCATGAAACCCTTGAAAGTGGTATCAATAACAGTTTGTGAAAAATCTGCTTGCAGCAAAGCAATATGGAAGCTAATCTTGCAATGGCTTGCTCAGGAATGCATGGTTTATTACTAAAGTCATCTTTTAAGATCTTATTGGAATGTGCTTCCACAGTGGTGTCGCTGCCTTTGTGGGCTTTATTATGTGTGTGTCATCTTGTCCATAATTAAACTTTTCACTGACAGGCCTGGGACTTTTTTTCCTTAAACCTCCCACTTTGAGTGCCGGAATTTCATTTGAACTTTAAATACTGCCTTGGAATTTGCCATAAGGTAAACTGTCTGCTCTTGTATGCTTTCCTGTGCTGCTACAGATGTTGCAGACACACAATAAGTGACTGAATTTAAGAGGACTTGCAAACTTGTGTCTTAGTGTTAAAAAAAGGCTGACAGGAATGAAGAAGTTGTTCAGATGCTCAGGTTGTCCCTAGACAATTCTCACTGCGGAATATATGGGAATAAAAATTAATGGAAAACTGGCCTAGAAAGTACATTTTCAGTGAAGCCTCACTGCTGTCAACTGGAGAAGGCAAAGTATGTCAAAGGAAACATGAAGGAAGAATTTGTACTTCAGCCTTTGGACTTCTCAGCCAAGTTTCTCATGTGACTTGGGCTTGCTGACCATTTCTTTTTATAAATTCAGTTAAAGTCCACAGAATATTTGAAACTAAAAGCGTCCTTGCTATTTTAAAATATTAAATTACAATCTATAGTTCATTTTAGCGTATCTCTAGGCATATCTCTGAGAAATGCTGCCCACACATTAACAGCCTCGGTACCCAAATGCTGGATCATCAACACACCTCAGACTTGCCTTGGAAATAGTTTCTTCTGGAATCAAGAGTAGACCTGAGCAGTTATTTAATCGAAGGCGTGTTTGTTGAGGCCCAGGTCTGGGTGTCTCAGGCTTAGACTGGCCACAGGAATTTCAATCAATAATATGTTCGGCCATTTAGGTGTGATTGGGTAGAAGTGTAAAAGCCATTGTACCTCAGCTGAGGTACAACAGCTCTCTTGGCCTGGGCCTTAACTATCTCCAATGCAAGGTAAACCAAAACATTTTAGATTGCCTTTGGTGGTATTTGCTAACAGTTAAAGGTAACCTCTCTGTCAGCTGATGACTGCTAATATATGGCTGAGAAACGATGATTTCCCATAGTACTTTACACTCTTGCTGTGTTTCAGGCAGGGATAGTGAATTTTAGGGCTGGAAGCTTATGTTTTGCCATTATAGAGCTGCGGCCCTCCAGCCCTGAGGTTCTATCCATCTGATGCGGTCACCAGCACAGCGCAGGCTTCTAAAACAAGAGACACACCATGGAGTCATTCAGCCGTTTCGCGTACCTCCTCCCATGTGCAGCCACGGTTTGCCTCAGGCCGGTCTGTGGATGTGTGCTGGCATGGCGGGTAGGCATATCTTTATGTCACGCAACATGGTCATAGCATGCAGCTTATATAGTGCCGCTGTCCCTAGCACGGCTGTGTTTGCCTCAGCGGCCACCTGAAGCAGAAGTGATGTTTCCATCACTGAAACCCAGTGTTTGGTCAAGGGTATGGTCAGCCAGGACCATGAATTTGTCTCAGCAAAAAATACACTGGTAGGCAATGTCATCTTATTTGAAAGAGTATGCTGCCTCCACCCACCAAAATACTGTGTTTAAATAAATAAACACAGTATTTTGTTGGGCAGCTGTCAGGATGAAGAAAGGCCACTACCCAAGCTGTGTTCCCTGACCATGAAGCTACTCTATAAATAATGGGAGGCGACCACTTTTAATCTTGAAGGAAGAGTGGCCAGAAACTGTGGCCTGGGAGACAATGCATGTGC
>NW_010254371.1:4343-17143 GCF_000690775.1 Eurypyga helias
GCCACAGTGTGCTTCTTCCCTGGAGAGGTGCTATGTCCAGAAGAGGGAGAATTTCAGATGCATCCCTCTTGGCAGTGTTTCACATTGGCTGGCTGTAGCTCCTTCTGTTTATGCATGTTATATATTCTGGCTCTGATTTTTGAGTCCACAGCTGGTGCCTGACTTTCAGGCTTCATAATATTTAGCATCCAAACATGTGAGCCTCTTCTGGGGTTTGGTCCATAAAGGTGCTATGTCCAGAAGAGGGAGAATTTCAGATGCATCCCTCTTGGCAGTGTTTCACATTGGCTGGCTGTAGCTCCTTCTGTTTATGCATGTTATATATTCTGGCTCTGATTTTTGAGTCCACAGCTGGTGCCTGACTTTCAGGCTTCATAATATTTAGCATCCAAACATGTGAGCCTCTTCTGGGGTTTGGTCCATAATTCCTAACCTGTACAGATTGTTAACTGGATTTTGACAGTTGACCTGCTTAGTTGTGGTTGCAAATTCTGCTAAAAATGCCTTGATTTTTAGGTGTCTAAATAGTTTTATAAGTCTAGTCTTCCTCTTTTCAGTTAATTGAAACCTGTCTTTGGTGTGTCAACATGAAAGCTTGTCCTTAACACTTGTGACACTGTATAAATTACACATTTTACACAATTTAGATCTAAGCAAATCTAGAAGAATGTATTGAAACCCACAGAATCTTATTTGATGTTACATAATCAGGTGTAGACATCCTTGCCAATATGGGTCCTGTTGCATTTCCAAAGGTTGTCTCTGTAGTTATACGTTAGATAGATTTAGCAGAAGTGGATCTGAGATAATACAACTTTGTCTGAAGTTCTAAGAATTAAACCTCACCTTAGAATTTGGTCAACTAAATGAGTACATAACTAAGGAGCCCAAACAAGTATAAACTAGTGCCCAAAAAGTGTCAGCTACATCTGCATGAGATTGTGCCATTAGCTTTCTGCTTAGCTCAGAAATAGTCAAAGCCAGAAAACAATGGCTTTGGTGGTTGGGATCAGTCATCCAGAAGAAATACACACTGTTCTTTCCTCTTTTGTCTGTAAAGAAGCAACTTTAGTTACAAGTCTTTTTGTGTTCATGTACTTTCAGAAATCTTCCTCAAATGGTGTTTACTATGTATGTTAAGTCATCCTGATTCAGGTAGTGCGCCCTTAAGTAGCATACTGCGCTGAAAGGCCAGCCCTGGCACATTTATGTTAACAACTCTCAAAAGATAATATAAATATTTTCAAACAACATTTTTGGATGAAAATATGCAACGCAGACCTGTGGAGAATGTTGATTTAGACAGGTTTGTTTATCTGCTGATCTTCTTTCTCTTTGGCCATGTGTCTTGTTCCTCTAAGTTAGAAACACGTAACATAGTGGAATACATTTTGGGTATTTTCTGTGAAGCTCCAATTCCATCCCAACACAGAGCATAATACTTGTATTTTGTATTCACTGAGCCCTTCATAAGTAAGTTGCTTTAATTGCCTGAACTTAGATAAAGTGGGATTCAGAGAAGTAGTTTATGCTACAGAGTACCTTCACATTCAAAGCGGGCTAGAGCTCAGGTATTCTATGCAAATCCTGAAGTTAATCTGTGTGAGCAAAGGCTTTCACCTGTTTGCTAACAGTTCCCTGGGTAAACTGCTTTCTTCCATACTCTTAATCACATTAACATCCCCGAGGTAACAGAGGTGTTAACTTGTATAAAATAATACATTTCTGGAATTTAGATGTTGGTCATGTGATAAGTGCTCTAGGGAGAAGAATCAATCCTCTTTGTGTCCTTTACCTTTTGTTAAGCTTTTCTTCTCATTTTGGTTATTACTCAGTATTTCTTAGATCTATTCCTGCTCTTTTCACATAAGACAGCAGGTACTACCTTTGCTTGTGGTCTGGTTCTCTGTTTCCTAGTTCTCTCGAATTACCTCTCCAGCTAGAATTGTCTGGTTGCCCTTCATCCAGGTTTTCTAGAATAGCTTCTTCTTGTAGGAGTTCCTTGCCTTCTTGGTAGCCTTGCTTCCTTATTGGCAACTCCTGTTTTTGCATCTTCCTTTCCTCCCTTGTAAATATCACATCATGAGGGACGCAGTGAAATTGTTGCCTCTTCGTTTTTAGTTCTTCAGTTGTCAGTCTCTGGAATCAGCTCATCAAATGCGAGCTTTGTACCAGCCTGCGTGAGCAGGCACATCACCGCGTCAATGACAGGTGCGCGTCCGGAGACCGTCTGCACTGACTGCACTCTTCCCATGCAAGTGTCATTTAATTTATTCTAAAATTTACAAGATTTGGCTAAAAATATTTTGTTCAAGTTGACCCATCCTTACTGCCATTGAAAAATTTTTATATGCCAATCAGAGTTAATGTCTTTGGTTTTGGTGTACAGAAAAGGACACAGAAGATCATTATGCAAACTTCTATATGCATTCCTGATCAATATCAGAAGGCAGAGGCTCAGCTTTATGATGCTTTGCTTATGAGGGGAAACCAGTGATTTTTGTTCTTTTAATTGATATGAATTTTATGGGAACCCATCTGTGCCCTGAAGATCCAGGTTTCATGATACTGGGTACAGAAGACAAGAAACAGAATAGTTCAATACAATCTGTCAAATATGCAGACTCCACAGCTTCATTTCACTAGGTCATCTCGTTCTCCTCATTTTTTAGGTTGAAAGTCTGAAAAGAACAGATCTTTCATGACCTTTCTTCCAGGTACTGAGCTTTAACAGCCCAAGATGATTCCTGTTTCATCTGAAATGTTTTCATCTTAGACATCTGAGGTCTAGGAGCTTTGACACTATGTGCCTTTGCTATACTCAGACAGATAGGAAAGTTGGGGCAAAGCCATTTTCTGAGTTCAAACTAAATAAAGTTTGTAGGCTACTTGTAAGATCAGCATCAGGATATGACTCTTACTTCTCTGACTTTGCTCATTCCTCTAGACTTCCTGTTTGTGAAAGTTTTTTTCAAAGAAAGCTGCCTTTTGCTGCTTTTCATAGTTCGATATTTTTAAAATCAAATCAGATTTTGTGCTTCCCTTTGTCATAACCGATGTAAAACTATTAAAAGACATTTGCAATGTCATAAAATTATTTTGATTTGACAAACTGAGAACATTCAAATTTGATCACTTCTCCCCAGCTGTAGCATTCCCAGCAGCTTGGAAGATAAGAACATGCTGTTAGGAGACAAATTGTTTGTAAAATGGATTCAGGATTTTCCCAGTGGATGCAAGTTACAAGACTTCTGCTTAATGAAATAAATTTGGATTTTCGATAAACAGTGTAAAATATTAGAGAAACATAGATGTATATCCACATAAATCTGACTATAAAAATGTATGGGGTTTAACAGAATTTGCTTGTGCTTGGGAAAATGATAACTGCATATACTGTAGCTCATGCTGAGGAAGTGATGCTATAGACCATAAACTACTGTATCAGTGACCTCCCTACAGAGCGTGGCACTGAATACTCAGAAGACAGCTTTGTTTTCTGTAACTTGGCCTAGAGGTAAATAGAGAGATCATGGTAGACTTATTTTCTTTAGCCACAGAATTCCTCACAAAAATGTTTTCTGGCAAGAAAACTCGCTTTCCTTAACCCCCTTCCCATACTTGCTTCAATCGGAGCTGACAGAAGTTATATTTTTAAAGAGGGGACATCTATCCAAGTTCTGTCACATCCCATCATGCAGCAGTATATAAAACTGATTTGCTAGTATGTGAGGGCCCGTTTTTCTTTAGATTGCCTTTGTTTAAAGTATAACTTACTGAAATATCACAGGAACATCCCTGTGTTATGAGTGTTTGGTAAAAATGTGGCTTCCTTTTATTTTAGTTTTCTGTTAGGAATGTTCCTTTAAGGGTTACTATAGCAATGCAAGCTGCTATTGAGACTGTAAACATTAATGATGGCTTGGAAGTTGACACCCTGCAAAAACATTTCAGTCATTCTAAGTAAGACTTCCAACAGCACTGCCATAATATGCAACTCCTACTGAGAACAGCAGGATTCAGAGTTTTTTAAGGAAATAGTCTATATACTAGACAGCAAAACTGCAATGAAGGGAAAATAATATACTCTAATTTTGCAACAAACCAAAATTCCCATTTCAGCATATTCTGATGCCACGTTCATTATATTTTGGGAGGTCTGTCAGGCCACTTTTAAAGCAACATTTGCCTGCCAAGTCCAAATTGGCTCTGCATCTCTCTGGAATCAAACCTTTGTTGCTATTGTTGTTGCTGCCTTTCTTTTAAAAACACAATAAAAATATGTGCTAGGTTACATGTGGCCATGGATATAATTTGTCATGTAGGAAGCACAGAAACAAACCAACCACCAACCCAACCAGATGCTCATAGGATATTTTGAGAGGGCAAAATCCAGATTTGGGAGCTTTAAAATAGAAAAGAAAGATCACAGGTTGGTGTCTCAAGCACATTTTACAATTGGTTCTCACCTATACTAATTGTAACATAGGCTGAAGAATACTGCTTATTGGGGAGGACACTTCAGTATCACATCACCTGGATCTGTATTTAATGTTCGATAATACACAGCCCCTTTGGGAAGCAACAGAATAGTAAACAAAGCTGAGACAAAAGGCAAATAGTTTTATGGGCTCATGGATATTTAATTTTCTCATCCTAATGAAATATAATATTTGTGCTTATTTAACAGCTTCCTTTATCTACCACAAGTGCAAATGTATTTAACTAACAATTTTCAGATCAAAAAGTCACAATCCGAGAAAAATTCACAAAATGTTCAACTCCCAGGAGCAATGCTTCTGCAAATGGTGGTGAGCGGGATCTTTCCTGCCCTCTTCCTGTGGCACACTGGAGTCTTTGTGGCTTTTGGTCTTTTACACCGCAGGCCTTGGGCTTGTTACAGGGTGTTGGGAGGTATTTTGTGGTTTGTGGAGACCCTTCTGGACTAAAGAACTCTTTTACATTGTTGTCTGTGACTGTAGGAGCCTGGAATTATGGTCCTTTCCAGCCCTGTGATTCCGGAAACTTTGTTTTCATTTGCAACAGGGTTGATCTTAAGGGTGGATTGTGTTCCCCTGCTGAGGCTGCTATGTGTGGACTCTTGAGATACAGCAACCATTAATTTTCTGACTTTTTCTGGTGTTGCACACAAGACTCAGTGTAGGGGCTGTGCCACTTCAGCCTTCAAGAATCGCCAAATCTACAAACTCTTGAGCCTTAGTTCTGGGCTAAAAAAATTGGACAATTTCAGATTTTAAATAACTTTAATTTTTAACTTCTTTTCAGGGACAAACCCATTATATTTGAAAACTCAAATGCCAGAAGTAAACAGATATAAAAATTTTATAAACAACAGATATGTTTGTTTTTTACTGATTTTGACATTGAACTGTCATCTGACACCTGGCCACCCGTGCCAAGTACAAATACCCATAGTCCCTGTTCTCAAGATCTCACAAAGCCAATAGCCTTGTGAATCAGAATACGGGAGGTGACGAAGGGCACAAAGAGTTTGCTGCAACAGTGTCCCACGCAGGACACATCTTGTTTTAGTGACAGGACAGACATTTTTAAGCACATCAGTTTTCTACAAAGAATGGAATTTCTCTGTAATTTGAAGGAACTGATAATCAGAATTTCAGAACTGACATGAAGTAACTTGGAGTCTGCAGACATGGCTCCTATAAGGAACATTGTTTAAGTATGTGGGCTGACACAGGGGTGTTAATGCAGATTAACATTCCTAGTAGTTGTAAGAAAGGCCTCTGTAGGAATGGCTGTTACCTGGCTGATACGAGCTATCTTTAGCTGATCCTGTTAGTCCCCATTTTGAAGCTACGTAGCCTGTGCTGGAGGGAGGTCTTTCCCCATTGTGCACACACCCCTTGCCGTGTGCTGCTCCACAGGTAGCAGCAACTGTGTACCATAATGCCCTGTCTCCATCTCTCCCATATTTTTGCCTTCTCTTTCCAACTTTCTCTAAGGATGTCCTTTGATGTTTCACAATACATTCAGACAATCTGGATACAGGATAGCACTAGCTCTTACAAGTTATCCAGCTACTTGCACTTAAATCTATAGAGGCTATACTGACCACATGATCTGTTTTAAGCTTAGAAAACACCTTCTGTGTCGACTTCCATGCTCCTATCAGAAGTGTCACAGGCTTTGTGTATTATCCTTAACAGAAAGAATCAGCAGAGAAAGCAGGTTTTAAACCCCATTTTTTTAATATTGTTATGTTTTTAGTTTTTCTGTGTTGAGTGAGAGCTCTTCTCCTGTGGTTTGGAAAATGAGTGTAGCTTTTACAGGAAGAAAAGAAGCCAGAGAATACTAAACTGGTAATATAAATTATGAGGAATCCATTCATCTACTTCCTTCTAGGAATGTAGTACTCACTGAAAGACACCTGCCAAAGTGCAGTTATGCACTGGGCTGTTAGACATTTTTTGCTGTAGATTTTTAGCATATTGAGGATATAGTTTGGGATTCAGTGGGGACAATGAATGAAAATAGCCTCTGTACCTGTCCACATTTCTACCTATTTACCAGCAACAGGCACTGAGCTTGTGATGTCGAAATTCCAAACTTCTGTGACATCAAAAAATGCAAAAATTTTGCAGCCTGGCAGGACTGGAGGGTCTGGTCCTGTGCCTCTGTAGGTACCATCCTGCATGGCCCAGGCCAGCTGCACAGTGCGGGGCTTAATAATGGACAAAAATTAAGCCCTCAGAGACAGCTGCCAGAAACCTCCCAGGGTGCTGAGTGTGCTGGCTGGTGCTGTAGATGTTTTCTCCCATCCTAGGAAGCTATTTTCAAGGTCATACAGCACAGCTGTGTAGCCTTGCATCGAGCTGTTGTGAGAAGAGTTGATAGAAATCCCGTCTGGGACGGCTCTTGGCTTGGGAGATGTGTTCAGGGTCAGGCCCTTGGTCTAGGTCCTTGCCTGAGCTAGGTGAGCTGGGCCAGTCCTCCCACTCTCCTGATCCACATCTTGCCTCAGCAGCCTGAATTTTTGGCTTGACCTAAGTCCTGTCTCATCCCTACAGACATGTCCAGTGGTCAGCAGGCTGTGGCTGACCCTGGGTGCTGACCCTGTCACTGTGGGAATGGGCTTCTGTCCTGAGGCTTCTGCCTGCCTTGCCATCCCCCAGCTCCCTGCTTACCCTCCCTCGCAGAGCAGCCCCACTATTGTATCTCCCTGATAAAAACTGTGGGGATGTGTAAAATTCTATGATATTTGGATTTGCATATGTGGGGGTTTTTTGCATTAGTTTCACTAACAATTCAAAATACAGCTACTGCCTAGCTGCCTACTTACTGTTTTATTTTGGTAGGGACTAGAGAGTTGAGCAAAGATTGGGACCTCTTGTTGTAGGTAGGATTTTTATCCTACCTGAAGCCCACATGTCATGTGCTGCTATCCTCAGTATCCTGACAACAGGCCCTAACATTACAGCTAAGTGTAAGCAAATCCAAGAGTGAGGGTCCCAACACGTCAGTAGGCAAATCTGAGTAACACAAAAACAGGCAGAATATTTAGTACAAATTATGGAAAACAAAAATGGTACATGAATGTTGTTCACAGAGGAAAGAAAATTTTCAGTCACTATAAGACCAACAGCAGAGAGAAAATTATGAGGCACAGAGAAAGCTAAAATCCAATTACGATGAGATTTGGAAAATCCTCAGCATTGTGATGAGAGAGGACAGTACAAGACACGGGTTGTCAGAGCTGCTGTTAAGTGGAGATAATTGTAACATCATTGTAATAACATATTTGTACCCCTGCAAATTGGAGAGTTATAAATGGCATGCATGTCATAGAATAGCTCCATGAGCTCAAAACGGACCTGCAGTTGAATTCACCTGACATTCAAAGTCAGCAAAAGTTGCAGCTTGCATGCACATTTCCATCTGGAAAGCTAATGGTGGCTGAGGATGCTGGGGAAGATACAACTGAACCTGAGCTACACTGCAGGTGTGCTGGGCCAGCACATCAAGCCAGATGGTGAAATGTCCTTCTTGAAAGCTGTTGCCATTGCGGCTGTTGGCTGTGGAGTGTGTATGTTAAATACTTTGACTGGTCTCAGTCTAATTCCTAGCTGGCACTCCCCAGATTTCTATCAGAATTAGTACTAGTGAGCTGTAGTTCCAGAAGAAATGACACCACAGGATCTCTTGTGGTGTCACCTCCCTGGCCAAGAGTGAGGTACACTTGCAGGTGATCCTAAAGGAGCTGAATGTATCTGCTCTGTAGATAATGCACTCTTTGCTCTTTGCTGTTACCATCTTGGCAATTATAGAAGCATGAAGTCCAAGCAAAATTTGTGTTTCAGAAAGTAATGGAAGCTTTCGTTTTTTGTGTTGTCTTCTTGCATGAGGTGACAAAGCCACACCAATTCCCTTCCAGATTTCTGAAAGTAACATCCAAATTCAGTGGGTTAAAATATCCCAGAACCCAAAACCAACCTCTGAAAACAGGAATTTGTAACTGAAATGGGGATCTGGGAACAAAAGTTGAGAGGGACTCTTCTGTGTTATGTATGCAGCACAAAGTTCAGACGTATAAAGAGGGAGAGAGGGAAGATCTAGATTGCAATTTACCGCGGTGGAACTGCCTCAGGAGTGGCCCATTGCTTGCACCCCTGCCTACTTCTACTTGGGCGTCAGGTTGGAAAAACAAGTCCTTCACTGCACAGGTGATGTCGCAGCTACCCTAGCCCATGTCAGAAATAAAGGGGAAAGAGGAATGAGAAGTACAGTGGTCATCCATTTACTACCTCTACTTCTTTCCAGTCTACTGGCTTGAGAGAAGAATTTCCATTCCTGCACTACTGTCCAAGTCTCTAACAATTAATTACACCATGGGTACAAGACAGACTCTGGGGCCACATGGCTTCTCTTCATGGAGAAGTGAAAGTTAAGTAAGACTCTGTACACTGATTTTCTGCTAAATCAGTACATAGTCGTGATGAGTGATATACTTGAATTCTTTTCAAAACCAACACCAAAAAAATATTGCAATACCACAAAGTATTGTGAAACCATTAACTAGCTATAGTTGGGGTGAGGGGAGGCTGTGGGTAGGGGCAAGGACATTTTTTCCATTATTTCACTTATTCCACATTATTTGCATTTTCTCAAATGATCTGATTTCCTTGGGAGACCAGAATTTGCTGCGTAGGACTCCACTATCTGTTTCTCTGGTTTCTGGGACACCCATCCAGACCTCCCTCCTTGTCCTAACCCTTCTACTGGAGCAATGGATGGTATGTGTGTGGCAGAGGTTGTCTGTTGGGCAGCTGGAGGACCTTTACCAGATAAGGTAATGGAGATGTGTTAACTCATGCTAGACCTTTCCCACCACATTGATAGAGTGGAGGAGCTGCATTCAAGGTCCCCTTGAATCTATCACTGCCCCAGTGAAGACAGACCTCAGGATTTGATCCAAGCTTGTTAGAGCCCACTTTTACACGTACAGATTTATGAGTGTGACTAGCCCTGGGAAGTGCGCAGTGACTCACACAGCACTTCCAGGACTGATACTAAAGTTGGCTTCTGGAGAAGTGAAAATTGAGTAAGATAACTATGACACAGACATATTTGTTCATTAAGAGTTCAGCATTACAGCTGTGGCAATGTAGGGAACTGAGTGTTCTGAATTTCTGAATCATCTTTGTCTTGAATCTTTTTCTTTGCTTTCGAGGAGAATTGACTTAGACAATATTGAGTGTAGACAATTTTCAGTGTTTTGCAACTCCTGTTTCTGCTGGTTTTCTGTTTGTCAAAAGGTGCATTCCTAAAAGGAAAAATGGCCCAAAGAGTGTTAACTATATGCTTGGAAACTCATGTTACTTGAGGTGATGTGATTAAGTGCAAATATGCATGTGTCTGTGTGCATTGTGAACTACAGTGCACCTACAGAGATAATAAAGACAAATTAGTATAGATATACAAGAAAAATGTATTTGATAGTCAGTAGAATTTAAATAAGGATCAGTGATCTCAAATGGAAACTTGTATTCGCATAATAGGAAAGCAATCCTTCTTATGGATATAATTAGTGACTGAAGTTCAGGAACTAATGAAGTAGCTTAACTTTTTTGTAATAAACTAAGATAAATTATAGTAAGTGTGTTTCATTTAATTGGATTATTAGCTGCAATTTTGACTTTTAAGTTGGTATTTTATACTAATTTAACTGTTTTATTCATCCTACATGTCATCTATTGTGGTGATCTTTTATTTGTATGGCAGTGAAGATCTAATCCGCATTGAGTTAATAATACATGGAGAGAAGTAATTGGCATGCTGTCAGGAAATCCTGCTATAATCTGATGTAATTGGAAAACAGTGCAGAATCTGTATAAAAGAACTTAATAAAAATGCTATGGCACCTAAGGAAAAAATCCTACAGTTTAAAAGCTAATGGTGTTTGGACAGATATGGCTGTCCATTTCTGTCTGTCTATGGTAGTTCTCAGGGCAAGATACCTCCACTTCTCTGCCAGCATGTTAGTGACCCTCAATGTTTAAGCACAAGTTATACACAAGCACAAGTTATACTTACAGAGTCCTATGTCTAAAGCTTCTGCTGTTCAGTGACAGGGTTTAACTGTTTAAGTGTCTCCCTATAAAATCTTTGCAATTAAAGGTCGAAGAAAAACTGACATATATTTTGGTAAAGGAAGGGTTAAATGCATCTGCAGCCTGGGAAGAAGAGAGGGGCCTATTGCATTCTATGGCAGGTCTGACTCAGCTGGAGGGTGTGCCTAAATGAGCTGTATTCCCTAGAGTAAGGGTGGACCGGTTTATGCATCATGAGCAGTCAAGCTGCATGAGCACGATACCTACTTACCTGTGGGTAGTTCTGGGCTCTGCAAGCCTGGGTTCCACGCTTGCAGAGCTTTGCAATAGATGTTGCTATGACAGGAAGGCTGAAAACCTTTGAGTTTTCTTGGAAAGTTTGAGATCTTTTGGAGATGTCTCTGTTTCTCTCTGTATAGGTTGCGAAGTCCAGCTGCTTGACTAGATATTGCAGCAGATGTATGCAATATAAAGGGCCTCTGTCTTGGGTAGCAGAGCTGTAGTGATATTGCTGCCTCATGGACTTCATTTTCCAAAATTTATACTTTATGTGCCTGTGGCAGGGAACTCTGGCCGGTGTTAGCGTCCATGCAGCACCCCTCTGTCAGCGATGACAGATAGGAAAATGTCTCATGGAACAGCAGCGTGCTGGGTACTTGCAGTTGCACCCCATCCTATATGTCTCTGTTGATGTCAGGGCTATGTTGAGAAAGACAGTAACTAGTATTTTTAAGACTGTCATTATTTCTACTGTGTAAGGAAGCAGGTACCACATGGCACAGATGGCATTCTCCTTGAGGGCATCTCTGAAGTACTATCGAAGATTTACCTGCAAGTGCCATGCAGCCAGGATGATGCCAGTCATCAGCTGAGTCATGTTCAAAAGTAGGTGAGAGAAGGTCTTTGTGAGATAAGTGTAGAAATAAAGCCTGATAAATGCAGCTGTGTGGATCAGATAATACTTGGAATTATTCCAAAGCTTTCAGCTCTGTGTCTACAGGTAGATAAAATGTGTCATCTAGGGTGTAGTGTACAAATGGAACAGCTAATTCTGTGCTTGCCCTGAAACTGGGTTAATTAGACTATTATATACAATTACTTAGCTTACTAAAAGCCAGTGTGTTAAGGCTCAGTTTTGCAACTCAGTATTTACTGATGCTAAAATGCTTTTTGCCTGAGGAGGTGTTGGCCAGCAGAGCTGAGGGAGTAGAGTGGAGTCCAGTTTGCTCCCTGCAGGCAGGAATAGTCAAATTCAGCCCTTCTATTTGGGTGTAGCTCTCCTTGACTTCAGCCAGAACACCCACCACTTGTACAGGGCTGAAATTTTGGCCTCAGTCAAAATGTTATTTTTTGAGGCTATAATGCTGTAATTATTTGGTTATTGGTTTTCTATATCATATCAATTTAATCTGTCTGTGCATATGAGAAACTGCTTATTGTGAATTCATGTGGGTCCTAAGAGGTACCAGACTCTGTCATCCTGGAAATTGTTGGTGAGTTTGTTTTCTTTTAATCCTTAAACTCTTCATTGTAAATGCAGTTAATTTACACTGAAACCACAAAACAGAGCTTCTGTTTATATGCTAGAAAAGTGTAGGTATGTTTATTATTCAATAAGGCTCTAGGAGCAAACAGATACTTATAGACCAACAGTAAGTATCAGGTCAGGGAAGTTGAATATAAATATGGTGGTGTCAGAGCACAAAACTTCCACAGGAAGCTGAGGAGCATTTGCGTTCAGGAGACAAACGCCATTCCCTGATGTGTAGGCAGACAATTAAAACTGTGCATCTCATGTCATAAAAATATGGGAATTTCTTAGTAATCCAGCATTCGTTGGTGTAGAAAAGAGATAAATGAGATACACTAGAGGTCTATAAAACTGAGAAAGATCAGAAGAGTGTAAAGGGCTCATTCAAGTGAGGTTGGTAGGAAATAGGCTCAGGCAAGAGAAGATGCTTGCCAAAGGATGATATGGTAGGTAGAAAGTCACCTGGACTCAAGCGATGACTGTACAAGTGCAGGGTGGAAGAATCCAGTAAGAGTTATTAAGTATGTCGAAACCACATCCAGCTTAGGAAGATCCTGAGGTGAAAAGTATGGGAAGCTAGGAGAGTAGTAATGGCAAATACAGTATGCATGCCTTTACATCAGACATTCATTTAGGGCTACTGTTGGAGACAGGCTCAGTCACAGAATCATAGAATCACA
>NW_010254372.1:0-2881 GCF_000690775.1 Eurypyga helias
CCGGAGTTAAACCACGACACCAGTGTCTAATAAAGTGGGGGTTTTTAAATCATTAATGGAAATATTAATGTGTTTATGTCTATAAAACTGGCAAGAACATGTTACCTATGAATGCAAGACTAACATTTTTACTTTATCTTTTGTAAAAGAACAACATATACCAGAATTTAAACTGAGACATCATAAAGAGTGATGATTTTCAAAGGGGGCATAAAATGAAACTATTGTTATGAAATTACTTGATTTTGAAGCAGAATAAAAAAAGATTCCAAACTTGTTTTTTATGATGGACTCGGTAATCTTCTGTACCAGCTGCTGTTAGTGGCTACAGATGTCTGCCCTGCTGGATGCACAGAAAATCAGTGGCTTTCACTGAGAGAGAGCCAGTCCAAAGCCCTGCTTTACATTCACACAGCTCACAGGCTACCCTGATCTTTGTCCCAGTTGCTCAGAGCTTTGGGCAGCTGTGGCAGCTACCAGTAAAGGATACAGCATCATAGCAATCCTTGTTTTCACCATCAGTTTGCACTTACTGAAGGCTTGTTTCATCCTCCACTGGAAGAATTCCCTAGTAAGAAGTGAAGCCAGTTGTTCTTCTGCTTGTAAGTCACATCATGACATAAAGCAGGAGAGGGAGTCATAATTGATAGGAAATTACTTCCACAGATGTGACCAGCAAAGTGAGTGAAGACAGAAGCCTGCAGTTCCCAGTGACATTGTATCTTCACTCATCTACATTTACCTCCCACGGACACCGACAAGTTTTCATCTGAAAGAGTGGTATTCTTTCATACTACTTGGCCTCTTTAAGTTACATGAGCTGCTGTACATTTCTAATGCTTTACTTGATAACAAGAGTTTGCAAACAAAAACCCTTTTTGGACTTTACAACATACTGTGCATTTTTTTCTTTCATCTCTCCACGTCTCTGAAGACATTGAGTGAGCAAGGCAAAGAAAATCAGCGGAGCATAATATGGCCATTAGCATATCAACTGTAGTGTGTGCGTTTATGAACCTGTCACTCAAAGATTAGGCCAGACATGCTTCTCTCATCAAAAGCTTCAAAGTCAAGCCTGAATACCCAACTGACTTTCCCAAGATGGGATTCTCATACTATCAAAACAAACACGTCATTTCTGCCTGTGCTGGAGAACCCTCTCATACAATGCCACATCAAGTGTAATTAGTTACATTATTGAGTCAAATTCTCTGCTAACTTCCAGTGTGGCTGACTTGCTGCCTTGTAATTTGCTGACAGAAGACATTAAGGCGTCTTTTCCGTATGCGTTAGGATCGCTCTGAGTTCATTTACGGTTCCAGTGAACTGTAACCCAGTGCAGCCTAAGAGCTTAGAGCATTATCTAGAGAGCTGTATTCCCAGGTCGGGCGCTGGCTTACTATATGACTTTTGGCAAGTTGCTTAACATTGCAGATAATCTTTCTTCTAAACTTAATATCAGTATATTTACTATACTTACCTCACAAGAATTTTGTAAAGCTCAATTAATATTTATAAGTCTTCTGGCCTAGATAACAGGCCCTGTTGAAATGTAAAGTATTATCACACTTATTAAAGCTGCTTCACAAATCACCATTTATAGCTATATCTAACCGGTGGTGCTGGAATCATGTTTATTTGTTGTCTTGTCAATAGCAGCTAGACTGCTTGCACAACAAACAAAACTACCAGTGTGATGAAGCTTCTTGATCACAGGCCATAAATATTGATTCCATATTTTAAAATGTGGCAATTTTTCTCTCTTTCAGTTCACAGCTTACTTAGGGCAAGGCAATGCCTTTGATCAGTTAGAACAGAAATTCAGTTTTTACTAGTTAAGTTCAAAATTCGTTCTTCTCCAGTTTAGTGGAATGTCACCCTGTTTGGATCCTGCTTTTTACTTCTATTTTGAAACCCTGCATGAAGTCAAAGGATGAAGACATTGGACATGTGACACAGAGAAAAAATATCACTGGCTTTAGCTGTTCATGGGATGGTGTACAAGGTTAGCAGTGTTATAGTAGCTAACATTACAAGGACAGCTTTTATGAGGTAAATTGTATCCCATTTACTCAAATCATTTCCTATTTAAAAGATAGAGACTAATAGCTGGATGCGCTTGACTCCAACATTGCCCAGATAGTCAGGGACTGAAAGCAGTAATGCAATGCAAATGATTAATTTTCAACCTGTGAAAATTTCTGCCAAAGAAAAAAAGCATAAAGAACTGTTGATCTACACTCACAGACCTTCAGGTTGATCCATGTCTGTTATAACTGATGGGAAAACTTCTTTTCTTACCTTTACTCTCTACTGTGAGCTGAACTCCACATCTGCCACATACATTTACCTCATAATCACAAATGACAATTAAAAAGTTCAGTTTGGCCTCCAGGCAGAGGGTAGAAGTACCTCATGATGTTAGCTGATAGGAGACAGAAGACTCTGAGTTCCTGTTGTATTTTCATAAGGGCGTGATAAACCTGTGAGGACTGGAGACAACTTCACTGCAAATTCCTAGCAAGACTCACAATAGCAAGATTATCCAAACACACATGAACGGCCACAATTCAGTGTGTCCATCCAGCGCGATGGGTGCAGTCAGTAACCATCTTGCTTCTCTCTACAAACAGTGCAATGCTCCAAATGAGTTCATCATTTGCACTTCGAGAATTTACTGGAAAATCAACTTATAAACACAGGATAGACATGTATGCAGCTACTTCTGGAAGAACTCGGAAGGTTGTGATTGACGGTGCAGAGTCTAGCTGGAATCCTGTGGCTAGCAGAATTCCTCAGGAGCTGTTACTGGGCCCAGTCTTGTTCAACATACTCATCAATGACCCGGATGAAGTGACAAAGTGTACCCTCAGCAAGTTTG
>NW_010254373.1:0-14357 GCF_000690775.1 Eurypyga helias
GCTTCCTTATTTCTTCTTCCTCTGAATCTCCCTCTCCACTGGAGGATGGGAGGGGGATTTGTGAGATCGGCTTCATGGTATTTTGCTAGCCAGAGTTAAACCACGACACAGGGCTGCTGCAGTCCAGCCCAAACGTGGCTTTGTGCAGTACTACCCACCAGGTAGGTAGCACATACAGAAGAGGTGCACATGTTGGGCAACCCCTTCAGAAGTCCCCATGTTAGCTTTTCCACCTCTGTGCACAAAGTGAGTGGCAGTTCAGGGGAGAGCTGGCCTTGAAGATCATCCTTCGGTTAAGGAGTCATGTGCATGTTCGGACTTCTCCTGTGCTTTGTTCCCATTGTGGCCTGAGTTATCTGGATCCAGGTCCCTAAAACGTATTTACAGAAGTAGTCATGGGCTACAATCCTGTTTGCTTCAGGGAGATAGCTCAATATTAAACTTAACCTTCCCATTAAATCTTCGTGGCAAATAGAGACTTAAGAAGATCAGCCACTCCATGCAAGATTTTCTTTTATCTTCATTGTATATCATCTTAATCCATTTATTTTTGAGAGGGATCGTGCAGTAAATGGGACCTAAGAGATTTTTCTAATATCTTATCGATGAACTCTGTGTGGCCAGTGATCCTAATCCTGGTTTTGGTTCTTAGTCGTGCAACTTGTAAGTGCCTTTGAGGAGAATGGTAGGGCCCTGGGGAAAGCTGGCAAGCTCCCCCTGGCACAGGGAACTGCCTTTCCTGGGGCTTAGCTGAGGAAGTAACTGCAGAGGCTGTCAGCTGGTAGGCAATCCCAGGTCAGTCCAGACACTGGTGCTCAAACAGAATGGGTCATGGCTGCGGTTGTGCTCCAGCCTGGTTAAGGCTGAATCCATGTGGCAGTATGGGACATTCCACCAGTCTGTCAGCCGTGAATCCACACCAGAATGGAAAAGCAAAATAAACCAGGCTCTGATTCGATTGTCAACATACTGCTTGCAGGGAAAGTCTCTCTTTGAACCACCAGATTTGGTTATTGATGGTTTTGAGTCATTACTTCAGTCTCTGTATGAAAGCCAATGATTTTATTTCATTCCCAAAGTTGATAGAAAGATAACTGCAGTCTTCATCGGCTTTTCCTACATCTCACTGGGAAGCCAGGAACTGGACCCTGGAGATACCAGGACACAGGGCTGAGGAAGTTCTGGTTGACACAAATAGCAGGTTTACAAGGTGGAGTGCGTGATGGATTAAATGTTTCCCAGTAGTTCATGTGTATAAGTCAGGCTCTAGCCCCTCTGGTATCCCAAGTGGTTCTCCTCTTTGTTCCCTCAGTCACCAGCACTGAAGGAAGCTTTCAGGTTCCATCATCTGACTTGAATCTGCTTTTATGATGTAGGAATGAAAAGCTTGGACCTCACCAGGAGGAAGCTTTTTGAAAGATCCGACAAGGCATGAGACAGCTTCTTTCCTTCAGGCAGGATGTGATACCAAGCTCCAGGTCTTTGCTGTGCCAGTGTCACCAGGAGTGCTCTCCTTTCTCCCACCTCATCTTGCTTCTTTCCCAGGCGGCTGTGAGGCTCCATAGAGGATCACCTGCACGCATGGAGAGGCTCCACCAAACTTCTTCATGCTGCTGTCCTGCACTGGGGAAGCTCATAAATACAGTGAGCTTCAGCGCGGGAGAACGATCAGGGTGACTCTCTCCCCTAGGGAGTATTTCAGGGAAAAGAGAAGCCAAATTTCACCACTGGCTTTATAGAAGGGAGGCTTCCCTTACAGCCTTCCCAGTGTGCCAGATTTTAAGTACTTTGCCTGGTGTTTAGATGGAGCTGGAAGTCAGTGAATGTGGAGTTCTTGGTTGGAGATATGCATCAAGATCAGCCTAGGAGTCTCTCAAAGCCCTGCTGCTGGAGCAGGGAAGTCGAGAGAGGAGCTGGTGAGACACGTGGGACTTGCACCCATGTCCCAAATTCCTCGGAGACTTCAGGGCAGCCCTGGCTTCAGGACTGGCTCTGTGAGGGTGGAGATGGGGAAGGAGAGCTAACACTCTCCCCTGCACAGAGCTGTGGTTGCAAATGGCAGCCCCAGACATGATTCACGCTGGCCTTGCTCTCAGGCAGGAGAGCAATCGCTGCCTGACTAAACTGGGGATGTCCTCTGCTCACCTGACACCAGTGTGAGTGCTCACCAGAGCCAAAGAATGTAAGAATTGCAGCTGTAAAGCTCCACTGTGTCCTCTGGCTGGAAAACTTGCTGCAAGGGTCAATGGGGTCCTCACTTTCTTACTTGCTTCAGGTTAAAAATGCAAAGCAATACAACAAGCTCTTTTGGCAGGGATGAAGGAATGAGGGATGAAGGGTATCTCTCAGCCTCATCACTATTGCTCGGGTGGGTCAGTCCTTCCGCTACAGCCCTGAGGCGGTTTGCAGAAAACATGACCATCAAATGGCAGCAAATGGAACTCCCTTTGAAATCAATGGATTGAAGGAGCCTCCTCGTAAACTGTTATTTTCCTCCTCCTCCTTGTGCCTGTTTCCAATCCTCTGCTGGGAGCCATTGCAGAAGGTGGCCAGGAGCCGAGGTCGGCAGAGCCATCGCTGCTCAGTTAATCCACCGGCGGGTGAAAGCTGGGGTACTTCGGAGTAGCAGCAGTCATAGTTAAAGGACAGCCTGGGGGATGCACAGATGGTGCTGTTTGCAGGGAGAGGTGGTGTCTGCCACAGCTGGGAAAAATGGGAATCTCTTGGAGCCAGAAGTCCTTCTTCGGACCCGGAAAGGAGGTAGAAACGTGCATCTGAAGGTTGCGGCTCCTGCAGTGGTCTGAAGAAAAGCTCCTACGCCTGAAAGGTTGTTTCTCCATCTCTATCTATTGGTCTAATGAAAAGCTTCCACTGCACTGACGTAAGATGCTTTCTTTGCTTCTTTCTCTTTTCTCTTTTAACCTGTTTGCCCCCAAATGAAAGTGATAATTTGACACCACAAATAAAGCTGGATTTTCCCCTGTCATAAACCGTGACTATAACTGCAGGAACAATGTTGACTGTCACCACACGCTTCCAAAAAAAAAAAGAATCAAACAACCAAAAATAACCAGTGTGAATGCAAAGCAAAAATGAATGGAGCCTGCCTCATTCATAAATGTCATACGAGACTTTGGTTAAAAAGGCAAGCCTGTCATCCCAAGGCCAGCAGCTGTTGTTATGTTGAACAAAATGGATACAAATGGGTATTATTTTAAAGCAAAATGCTTAATCCCAGGCCTAACAAGCCCACTGTCCTCTCTGTAACCCTGTGTCATACAAGCCATGATCTCCAGTAGAGGGCTTGATTGCACAGGAAATAAAATTCCCTGGCTGTGCCCTACCAAACCGACAAACACCCTGGCAATGTTTGAGTTACTATGGCAATCACAAAATAGGAAGGCCTTTTCTTCTTTTCCCCATCTCTGCATGCAGCCGCAGGCTGCTCCTGAATAGCTCACATCTGCAAAAAGTTTTAACACGGTACTCAGATAAAGAAAAGGATCCCAAAAATGGGCATTGACCCGTCTCAAAAAATGTTGCAAATTTTATATACAAGAATTGGGGAGCTGTGCCACTTTGCGCAGGTTATGTCATAATGTGAACAAAAAGGGATAAAAGCTGATGAAGGCTTTTGCTGTCAAATATGGAGAGAGGGGAAAAAGCAGAAGTAAATGACAGCTTTAATGCAGATGTAAGAAGAAAAGTCAAAGATGGGTGACAGAAAGTTGCTGGTCAATGAATAAGGGAAAAATTTCAAACACAAAAACCAGACAAAAGAGTAAAATACAATAAAAATCTCGCTATAGAGAATACTGAGAAAAGTCCCAAAAGCACAGTGAGCAAAATCTTGGAGCTATCAAACCATGTGAAACGGACATGTGGTTCTTTAGAGCGGCCCATTTCAGGCATTAATAGCTCCCATTATAAAGGGGGAACCTGATCTCTGGCCTGGAAAGCTTTCAAGAAGCAGACTTCTTACAACAAAATTGAAAAGCAAAACAAAACTGAACCTTTCTGCCTTGCACAAATTAACTAGGATTTTGGTCTTCCTAGACAAATTTGGTCCCGCATAATGAACTGTTACACATTTTACCAGTATTCCTTGGGCAAATGCTCTCTGGTAATGGGGAATAATTATGTATTTAAATGGAGATTTGCTTTCTGGCAGATCTCACGATCATGCGCTTTCTGACAGTACGCTTTCCACCATTAAAATATATTTATTGTTGATAATAGAAACTTACCTTTACCAAAAAGCTGATTTCAACTACCTAATTTAGATGCCTGCATAGAGCATGTGAACGTGTGTCACGTGCCTGACGGTCTCACCGGCCTATTTAATCCTGGTGAGAGGAAAGGTACGAATCCAGAATTTAGCATACAGGTCTGCTGCTCTGTGCTAGCTTTGCCTCTGGATCTGTGGTGTGGGAGCTGGAAAGTGCCACCACCACCTCCACATACGGTAGCTCCATCTTGCAAGAAGACTCAGTAAGAGTAAATTTACTCTTAATTTGTTCTTAATCTTAGATTTGATTGACGTGTTATAGCTTCTGAAAGTATCATTGCACTTTAAAAGCTCCTACTGACAAGTCACATTAATCACTAGCGTCTGAGAAAGGCTTAATGTGGGGAAATGAATGAAAATGGCATAAACAGCTCACAAAAAAAAAAGTCCAAAGGGCCAAAAGAAGCCCCAAATCCAGTAAAAGTGAGGCTGCATTATACATTCATTGACTCTTGTTCTTCTGGGGGTGTTTTGGTATGAAAAGAAAGAGACAATAGAAGACAATAGCGGTACCTTATCAAAGTTCATTCAAGCAGCTATTTCAAATACTTTTAACGGCTTGTCACTGGGTCTTGCAAGTCTCCGAGAGTCTAAACACTCTGTCACATTTGTGTACTAACCACTTAAAGTGCTGCTAAAGCCTTTTGACCTGGACTGACTCTCCTTTATCTAGGTCAAAATGCAAGGCAAAGCTTTTGTGTTCCACGGCCTTCATTAAATTCATTGATTTGACCTGTATTTTAAAGACCAAAAGTCAAATGGAATGGGAAGTTAAAGTTCCCATACAAAATCTTCCACCGAGCACTTCACTGCCTCCTTGAACTATGTAACATTCAGAAAAGGCCATCTCACGGCCATTTGAAGTGTGGGCTATAGCTGGAGTGGCAGTTTTGTCCAGTTTTTTTCAAGAGCATTGAAGGGATTCATCAGAGCTTTCCCCCTCTTAAATGAGGACAAAAAAGTTGAAGCTTGCAGACGGTCCCACTGGCCGTTTTTTCTTGCTCCGAGTCATCTGTTCAACAGGGCATAGCAAGGTTCAGGGGTAGATAAATATTATTTAATCTCTTTACCACATGGATGGGCAGGGATGAGGTTTGTTGCTTTACATTAATTCTTGACGTGCTCATGGTCAACTGCACTACTGGGGAAAAAGAAGCAATCAGCTTTTACATATCAAGAAATAAACCTGCTTCTACTTTTGGAGACCAAATTTCACAACGAGTGTTTGCTCTTCCTGGGAATACAGCATAAAATCCAAGGCTTTTAAAGTTAAAACATAGGTTTATGCCTTAATTTAGTTTTCAACCAGGACTCAGACATCAAAAAACTTGAAACCTGGGTGTTTCATTCATCCCTAGTAAAGAGTACAGTCTTCAACCAAGTGGTGTTTCTGCATGTGGCTGACGCAGCCGATGTGAGTCTCAGAAGGAAGAGACTGCTTGCCGTCTGCCAGGGGCAGTCCAGGTTGATCCAGGAGGTAGGTCCTGCCCCCTGGGAATGTGGACAGAAGGACATGTGGCTCCGTCTTGTCCACAGGGATGCACTTGCACAAGTCTGGAGCAGGCTGGTCACCTTGTCTTGCACACACCTATGGCTGAGGTTCATGGCTTATTTACACCAGGAAGAATGGAATGCAAGAAAAATAAATTAAAAATAGGAATATAAACTTCAGCCAAATGGCAGGCCACACAGCTATTCAAAACCAACAACTTGCCCTGAGAAGATCTGCAAGCTTGCAATTTCAATAAACAGGATGATGCATGATCCAAGTATTTGGTACAGCTTTCCAGAAACTATGATTTTCATGACTGGCATTAGGAGTGGGATTCAGCTGCCGGGAGGTGTTAGGTTATGTGACTAAAGGCTCACCTCTCTGAATACAAAAATCACAGAGGAAGAGTGATTGACCAGGGAGGAACCCCCATAACCTGATTGGGGAAAGCCAAGATAACCTAATCAATAAAACCCGCCCTTCCCAGGGCTGTCTCAGACAAGGCATCAGCCCCATGGTCTGGGGGTAACGCCCCCTCGGTGAGAGGCTCCCTGCTTACCCTACAGACTGAGGGGGTCAGTGCCGATGGGGGTATGAGACTCAGTACGGGAAGAGGGGGAAGAACGTTTTGGGATTGTACAAAACCTGCTGTGGGACCTGTAAGGGAAGGACTAAAGGTGGGGCCAGAGAGGGATGGAGGTGCTTCGGGGAAACAAGCGTGGGAAAACAGAAAGAAAGAGAATAAAAATGGTCTGTTGTGTGTAACGAGGCTTCTGGTCAGTCCTTGTGCCTGATCACCGCAGTCTGTCCTCCCATCTTCTCATTAAACTCCATTTCTAGCTTCTTTCCTGGGCACAGGGACCCTGTGTGTCTGGGTGTGCCCAGAGGCCTGAGCACCAGCAACCTGTGCAGAGCTGGGAGCCTCGCATGCCTGCATGCCAGCTGTGGAGGCCTCTCAGATAGTCCTAGACACCTAAGATAGGCACCTGGATAAAGCCCTTTAGGATCTGAAGAATGCTGGATGCATATCGCCTCCTTTCAGCCTGTGGCTCACTGGCATTTCCACTCCTGGGAGCTGGGGTGTCTCACACATCCGATTTCCACATCACCCTGCACATGGAGTGACTTATGGATGGGCATGGGATGAATGTGTTTCAGAAGTGTGGGAGAACCTTACTGATGAAAATATCACCTGGAACATGAAGGAGATGGCTGTCAGAGTGTATTTCCATGGGATCTGGAGAAGCTGATTTTCTTTTCCAGAGACCTGACCATTCATTTTTCACACCTCGCCTGCTTGAGTAGTGAGTTGTACACAGGCACGAGCAACTAGTAAGACATATTAAGGCAGTGCAGAGTCCAGAAATGTGGTGGTGAGAAGACAGTATAAGGAATGATTGGAGGGGAGAGGTGTGGATCAGTACTATGTTTGCATTCCTGATCAGTGAAAGTTTGGTCATGCCACCCTATCTCCTCTTCCCGTGGAACATAACTCTTTGCCCTTGGTCCCCTTGGAGCAGCAATGCTCTCCAGAGCTTTGTGGTGGATAAAAATCTTTCTCAGGTGCTTCCAGCAGACTGCATCTAGCTCCAAGCTGATGCAGAACCAGGGCGAACCGAATGCTTTAATCCCTAAGACAAATGAACTCGGTAAACATGACAGCTCACGTGGGGATCACTGATGAGTTAAAATGTTCAAAAGAAAGTGCAGGAACAGGTAAAACCCCCTTCATCTAGCAGTAGGTCTCTAAAAGAGTGTGTTCTACTTCTATTTCTAGGTTCAGATAACTATGGTTTTACAGATCTCACCACCTAAAAGACACAGAGGAAAGGAAGCAGCAGAAACAACACATCTAAAGCCTTTGGTGTTAGGTAGTGGCAGGATGTCACCTTACAGATAGGCTGGCTGGAAAAATGGAGGAATAAAGGTTTCTTTAGCTTTTGGATGTATTGTCCTTAAAAAGATGTTCTGTAGTTCCCAGGAAGGTCAGTCTGACGTCTTCCAAGGGTATAGTCTTTATCCAAAAGAAGCAACTGTGAGCTTAAGAAAAAAACCCAACCCAGATCTAAAACAGCCCTTTGGGCAATTATTTTCTGTGATTCCCGTTTTGTACAAAATCAAGATTCTAAAACCTAGAGCAGGACTCCTAACCAAGGCTAGGAGTTTATTTGACATTTTTTTGTTTGCAAAATTGTCTGTGAAAGGATTTTGTTTGTCTTACATCTTTTGTCACCTGTAGTGATTTGCTCAGCAGCTGGGCAGTCTCTGGATGGTCTGCAGACTCCTTGCCTATTGCTTTGTGCATTCCTAAGACGCCTTTTTTTTTTTTTTTCATATTTTGTCACTGGGTAACTTAGAGACACTTTTTTTCTGATGTCCAATTGGGCAATTCCTGGAGCTTTGAAGATTTACCAGATGATCCTTTCCTACTGTGACTCTTCATGGAGGAGCACGTTTGCCAGAGGCTCTATGTCCATGAACATCCTAGCAAACCATATTCCCTCACATCTCTGGAAAGGAATGAGATGAAGAAGGAATTGAATGCCACCAAAGCAGCCTGATTATTTTGTATTTGGGAAAACACTTGCGAAAATCTGTTTGGAGCTGCCTGTAAACAGAGTCACTCTAAAACAGTGTCTCTATTAAAGGGGTATTGTTCCCGGCCACCAAAGCAGAATAGAAGTAACTCCAGGACCACATTCAGAGATGTGGGAACCATCTAGTCCATGGCATACTCCCCCTTCCTGCCAGCCTAAATGGTGGTCCCTTTGCAGTGAGAGCTTTCTTTGGGCTCTGGGGAGAGCAAGAAGCTGTTGGAGGAGACAGTGCAGAAGGTGAGCTGGAGAAACACTCTGCTGGGTCAAAGTGGAGGTCCCCTACTCTCCTACTCTGTCTCCATTGATAGCAGTAGGAGCTGCTACGAGGGAGAGCACAGGAGTGTCACCACTTGCTGTGGTCCATTCGCACTGCTGGGAGCCCCCAGCCCCAGAGGTGATGGGCTGTTAGCAGGCAGGGACCTGCGCAGGCTCCACCTCATGGACCTGCTCTCACAAACGTATCTACTCCCCTTGTGAACCTGCTGACACAAATCACCTTTGCAGCCTCCTGTGGACACGATTTCCAGATGTTTGCTACCAGCCAAGCACTGGCCTGTGTCTGTTTTAAACCGATCTTTCCGAATTTCCCTGAGTGCTCTCTGGTGTTTGCGTCAAGGGATTTGGTGAACGGATTTGGTTTGCGTTAAGGGTTCCATGTTCGCCTTACCCATCACCTGCATGGTTTGGTGAACTTTGCTTGTGTCCCCTCAGACTTCTCTCCTCTAAACTAAGGAGTCCTGTCAGCCTCTCCACATAAAGTGGCCGCTCCAGCCCCCAGTCATTTTCACTGCTTTTTTTCTGTATATTCAGATTTCACCACAGCCTTCTTAAGATGGAGAGATCCAAACTGCACCCAATATTCAGTGTATGGGAGAAATAAGGGGTTTGGCCTCTCTTCATTCTAAAATGAAAATGAAAAAGAATACAAAACTTGAGTTAAAAGTAAACCACACTATCCACTAAATAAAGACCAGTATGTTATACCATGAACATTGTAGTTATCTCACTAGTAGTGTCCTGTGAGCAGACTTGGTTCAGACAAGTCTCCCAGAGGGAGGGATTTTGCTCATGCAAAGCTGGCTGCTCGAGGAGCAGAAAGGAAAAAATAAAGAATTTAAGGCTCATTTTACTCTGACTCTTTACACAGTCAGTGCTAGAGACCAGTTATAACAATTCAAAAACGTGGCAGGAAACTCTTCCTGCTTGAAGAACTTGCAACCAAAGTGGGCAAGGGGGAAAGAGGGGGAAAGGTGAAGGGTGATACTACGTGGGGGACCAGGGACATGTAAAACCTGTCTTCTTTTTCCAGGTTTATAGCCTTGAGAAGAAAGATTTTTAACTCAGGAAAAGTATCTGCAAACCCACCTACCTTTTTCTTCCCTGCCCTTCTCTGTGCCAAAGCATCTCCCAGCTCTTCAGAAATGCTCATTTGCCCTGAGAAATCACCTGGTGACTATCCCACAGCTATTCCTGCTTTGCAGAAACACCCAGCAAAACAACTTACCCCAGGTGGAACTCTATCTCAGACTGCTAACCGCCTTCATCCAAAATCTCAGCGCTGCCAGGCCCGGTTCCCCACTCCCTGTGCTCAGTCGCCGTCCCAGCACAGGCCAGAGTGGCAGTGCAGCAAGGAAGCAGCCGTTGGCCACAGCAGCTGTCCCTCTGCTCAGACA
The DNA here is from genome assembly GCF_000690775.1 of Eurypyga helias. NCBI lineage: Eukaryota > Metazoa > Chordata > Aves > Eurypygiformes > Eurypygidae > Eurypyga > Eurypyga helias. Next base: position 10,051 of record NW_010254373.1, read on the forward strand.
GCGTGAAGCTGAGGGTCACCTTTTGAAACTACCCAGAGCGTTCCAGGGGACCCGGCATGGCCAGTAGCACACAGGACCGGAGTGGCTATGGTCACAGGGGTAACCCCACTGCCAATGTCCCTGGGTTTGCTGTGGGCTTGTACCAGTGTGAACAGAACAGGATTTTAGCTCTTTACAGACCCTTAGAGCTTTCTCTTTCTCCTTGGTCTTAGGGTTTCGCTTCTCTTTTTGGTCCCTCTCTGCAGGTATAGTCTTCCTGGAGAGGGTGGTGAGGCACTGGAACAGGGTGCCCAGAGAAGCTGTGGATGCCCCATCCCTGGAAGTGTTCAAGGCCAGGCTGGATGAGGCTTTGAGCAACCTGGTCTAGTGGAAGGTGTCCCTGCCCATGGCAGGGGGGGTGGAACTGGATGGTCTTTAAGGTGCCTTCAAACCCAAACCATTCTGTGATTCTCTACAGTTTTACTTTTACAAACAGTAACCAGCTGTGTACAAAAAAGGTCCATCCACAGCAGTGTACCAACACAAGAGCCAGCAGCTCACATTTTCAGTGGAACAACATAGCAATGGTGCTTGAATATGAATATAGGCACCTGAAACAGTTATTCTGGGCTCTGCTGCCATCGTTGGAGTTCCTGTAGCTTCCGCTCCCCCATCTGCATCCTCCCAGGCCGCCTGCGGCAGCTGGGAGAAAGCCCAACAGACACGGCAGCAGCACAAACCCCGGTTAGTTTACCTTGTCACCTTAGCATTCACAAGGGGAACATGCTCCCCACAAACCACCCCACTCAATCCCCAACAGGTGGGAGCCCCTGGCTTTTTGTATGAAGGAGTTCAGGAGACTTGTATCAATCCGCCAAACAGCCACGCCGTCGGACTGCCTTGTTTGCCGTGCGAGCGGCACGGAGCATACCAAAACCTAATGATGTGCTACCAACTTCCACGCCAAAGACGAGGCCATTTAAAGCAGAGAAACAAGCTGAGTTAGCATAAAAGAAGAGGCATCAATCACCATTCCCCCAAGACAATGGCGATAATTTAATGGCTGTTTTTTAAGAAGAAATGACACTATACAAAGATTGAGGAGAAAGGTCTGGTAGGCTTCACCTGCAGCTGAGAGCTATTTGTTCCCATTGTGCCAACCAGAGCGAGGTCTGAAATGGCAATTTCTGCAGCTGGCATTATATGCACCAAGTTATGCTCGCAACTAAGGGTTTACTTTAAATTGCTAGATTTTCTGGCTTAGGTTGTAATTAGTCAAGCTTGAGTGACTTTACTAATGAATTAACTTTCCGTTGAATTTTAAGATAAACTACAGAACCCTGTAGCACTGTTTTTCTTGTGTTAAAATAATTTAGCTTTTTGGAATTATTTCCCTTTAATCTACTAGTTCTATGACACTTTTTCTATCAGGCTCACAGAGGTCGAATTCAGACTTAGGACAAGAATCAGTAAACCTATAATTAGCTGAGTTGTATCCATATACTATAGCCCTATATTTTGTATATTCTATTTCATATATAGACACTATTTCAGTTTTTAGAGGGATGAACCAGTGCAGAAATCCTTACAGAAGATGTGATTTGACTCTACTTAATCAAACCAAAAGTATCCAGACAGCTGAACTCATCAAAGTAAATTCACTCTGGAAGGTTACAAATAAGCAAAATAAACAAGGCTGGAGGGGTTTTCAAGTGGTCTTTTAGTCCAGACCATTGCCACAAGACATAATCAATCACCCTTACTTGTCAGATGGAGGTTTCTACAAACTCTTCCTAAAGATTTGCCGTGATGGACAGCACACAATTCTTCAGCACTGCTCTACTCCTTCACTGTCCATATCATTAGCAAGTGGTTTTAGTATCTTACTGGAACCTCCTCAGTGCACCCAAGTATGTTATTTCTCTTCCTATATGGGCATGAAGAGCATTTTGCTCCTTCTTTTCAGCAGCTCTTGGCATATTTGAAAACATTATCAGGAAATCTCTGGAATACACTAGAACAACCCCAGTTCTTTCATTGTGTATCATGCATTCTGGACTTAGTGTCATTTTCCTCGTCCTCCCCTGGGCTCTCCGTTTTGCCTGCAGCTTCCCAGACATGCAGGTCCCAGGCTGAGCCCCAGCGCAGCATGGACCAGTGCTGAGCAGAGAGGGAGTGTTAGCCAGGATCCACTTCAGCCCATAGCTCTCATTGCCAGATGTTTGAATAAACATTTCCTGTTTTGCCTGAGACTTTCTTGGGATTTCAGCATAAACAACAAATTTTGGACTTTGCAGTCTTAAAGGAAAATGTGGTAAGGACACTAAAATGCTTTGAAGCAAACTATCTGAGAAGCCAGAAGTGCTCAGGGTCCTGCAGTGAGAGCCAACTGGACACACCAGTCCCAGAACTGCATTTAGTTTATCATCTGACAGCTTTTTTTATTCCTAACTGTTCTTCTGAGGGCTACACTTCACACTTTGAACTGAGTCTTCCCATTTCCTCCAGCAGCTACAGCCTGTGGTCTGGCAACCCTTGTTAGTGATAGGTGCTGAAAGGTGTGCCAAGAAGATAGCAAACTTCTTCAGCCATACTGAATGATTTCTAAAGAAATTGCTGGTTTTCACAGGAGTTTTCATTTTTTCCAGATTTAACTTCCATTCCTACCCTGCTCATCCAAAATCCTCCAGCATGAGCTTCACGAGGGTGATGGGCCAGAGAGCAAGCTCTGTCCGTCATCTGTCCTAATGTAGTTGTGGGCATCTGAGGGCTTATGAGCAGACTCACAAGTCCCAGCCTGCTGCTGCCCTCATATATGGTGTGTGGAATTCAGTCCATGTACACACCACAGCTAGCTCAGACAGAGAGTGGCAACAACAGGGCGAGTTTGTGCAACATTGAGATGTGAAACGGGCAACTTGGTGGTGAGCATCTCACCCACACTGCAGATGGGACAGCAATGGGTCAGCAGTGGTAGAGCTACAATTAAAAAGCTCTAAGTTTACCTCAAGCTTTTTTCTTTTGCTTTGTCTAGATGAAGATGAGGCAATTTTGATTTTACATCTGTATTTCAGGCACCAGTCAAAATGTAGCTCAAACACTGCCTTGGCACCAGGGCCTGCCACATCCACTTCTAGCACTGACCCCCTGTTCAGTTGCAAAGTTGGATTGTATCTGCACTGAGAAGACTTCAGAAGAGACAGAAACACCTATATCTGCAAGTATGTTGGTCCGAGTGATGTTGATGTTGTCCATCCAGATCTTTTTTAGTCCTTCACTCCACTGCTGAGCCCACTGCTATTTCCAGTGAAGCCATTGCTACCCACACTGGGAAGAGCTGGTTTAAACTTCTGCAGAGGCCTTTCATGTGCTTTAGGGTTTAATGTAATCAGTGCTTCATCTGAATACTTCAGCCTTCCATATTTTCTATCAAGTCCTCTCACCTCCAGGCTCCTAAATGGATAGGAGGATGCATGCAAATAAAAGTGTTTCTTAACCAGCTTGTTCATTCAAGCAAGCCAAGACCACTCCTAGTGTGCTCAACCCCTGTGAGACAGACATTGCTACAGTCAACATACTTCCCTCCTACCGTGTAGGTCAAGCAGGGGCATTGGAAGCCACACCGAAAGTACTGATCTTTTCCTGTCTTTCAGAGACGATAATCTAAGGACTTGCAGTGCCAGAAGCTCTTTCAGCCACCTTGATTGTGGACAGTGGCTATGCATGATGCCTTCTGACTCTCAGGTATGATCTTAAGGTGTTATACCTTGAGTATTTGGTCTTCAGAACCACATAAATCTTGGCTCCCTCCTAAGTATTTGTCCTATAAATTGCTCTAGGTTACTAAAGTGGCCACTGACAGATCGAGAAATGGACCTACTGACCATTCTTTGTTACTGAACTGCTAACAGGGACGTTAGGAGCAGTTTGGGGCTCCTGGCTGTTCTGGAAATGTAAAATACCCCAATCTGGTTTGCACAGAGGACTGTGGACAAGTGCTCTATGTAAGCTTTATAAACCCAAAGCTTTAGTGTGACTGTCAACTATCGGAAGAAACAATCCTTGAGACAACTCATGGCTGAGTCACTGATGCCTTGGAAGACAAAGACCACTTGTAGCAGGACTAGGTGGTATGGTTGGGTCTCCTTGGTGGTGTACTCATGCAGCTGCTTAGCAGTGGAGATACCACACATTGAACCAGCTGCAAGCCCTCAGAGAACCAGAAGGATCTGAAAAATCACAGCTCTTTCTGTTCCTGCATGAGCTGTCAGAGTGCCCACACTTCTGTGTGATATTGTGGCTACCTCAGTGTGTTGGATTCAGCCAGG
>NW_010254374.1:0-7823 GCF_000690775.1 Eurypyga helias
TATGATTCTATGAAAACAAAAATTAGACCATGAAAACTCTGTTCTCCTTGAATTAAAGTCCTTATCCCTTTCTTACTTATTTGTATAATGTATAGAAAAATAGGTCTTAAATATTGCTGATGTCTCTGTGTGTCATTGCATTATAAATGAGGTGATAACAGTAGTAAGGAAATTATTCTTAGAATGAGGTGAGTGGGCCAGGATGTTGTATTGCAAGTACAAGCATTGAATAATCATACAGGGAAACAACCTAATAATTTCTCAGCATTTCTTCTACATTTTTGGTGGCATACAAGAAGTATTAAGCTTCTGAATATAATTTCTCTATGTCAGAGAAAACCAAATTGCAGTTTGCCTCCTCCATGGGAAAGTAATCTGGACTGACCATTACTGAGCATGGATCTGTTTCCTGCCTGTCCATTCAGCTGTTTCCAGGCAGAATTAAGCCTCTGCCCTGTTCTTGCCCACTTGCAGTGAGAAGGTGACCAGGGTCAAGACCCACGTACTTCACAAACACATATTCTATGAATTGTGATGGCTTTGGGGGGAAAAAAAAGGCAGGTTCTGAGCCATCATTCCTGTTCATGTCTGTGCAAAACAAGATATAATCTTAGGCTGAGGATTAAGCACTGTTCAAACACAGAGAACCGAGATAAACAATTATGTGTGTTGCAGAATGGAAGTCTTCCCCAGAAATATCATATGAGCTGTTGTCCATGAACATTTGTACATTTGGACTGGAACAATCCAAAGCAGATATTTTTTTAAAGCAAATCTGCAAACAGTTTAAATGTGTTTTCTATCTCCTGCATGTCATTGCACCACATAGACAAGAGTTATACCTGTATTAAAATCTGAACTAGTAAAAAAACTGTAATTCTTATTATGGTTTCTGACATAGTTCAGAAAGTTCCCAGAAAATCAGGTGTTTGAATAAGCACACAAATCCTTTCCCCATGCTGTTGCAGCTTTCCTAAAAATAGGAAAGAGGAATGCAATGTGTCATTATTATGAATCCTGCAGATTGCAAGTCTTAGCTGTAACAATGGTGGAATATAGTCAGTAAAACTAACCACGAATATGATCAGCACAAAATTATCAAGTTGCATGTCATAAAAAGTCACATGAGGCAGTCAAGAATTGTGAGCTGAGACTTCTTGCAGTGCATGTGTAATTTTTAACTATAAAGTGTGAACATATCTCACAGCTCTGCTTATCTCAGAATGCTAATATACAGGCGTGCTAAAAAGGAAAATCAAAAAAAACCCCAACCTTCATCTTCCATCAGTTGAGTATTTTTTACAAACAAAAGAATACATAATATTTCAAAATCTGGATCAATGATATACTATAAGATACTAAGTATATCAGGCAGCAAAAAGCCTGCCTTGTTACCATATCTCTGGATGTAATTAAGTCTGTCATGGTCTGAATGAGCGTGTCTTGATCAAAGCTAAGCAAAACAATGCCAGCTTTCTAAGCATGAAGAGATAGACACTTTATGAAATACAGAAAGACACAGGCTAAAAGATATTCTATGAGATGAAAATAGATTTTTTATGAAGGCTAATTTTAACCTATTTCTCCAGTGAACTAGGTCACTTACGGCAAACATGCAGAAGCTGAAATTCTTAGGATTTTTATAGTTGACATACAAAAAATTAATTTGAAAACATGGAAAAATATCTTCCCGGTCTTCAGAAAACAGGAAAATGCAGATCAAATTCAGATTTTAGCAGGCAAGAGAAGGAAAGAGAACTGCAAAATTTCAGATATTTTCATGATGTTCAGTGAAGGCTGATGCTGAAGTCCATTGCATGCAGGGAAAGACATCAATGGGCTTTGGCTCAAGATCCCATAGAACAGATGACCCTCCAGAAATTTGTGTTATTCAATTTCTTAACATTTTCTCAGCTGCACTGCAACATTCCATTAGAAGTTCTGCGTATCTTTCACATACAAAAATTGTACTAGGAAAGCAAGAGAATATATTTGGTTTACCCTGAATTAAAATCTTTAGTACCCTGACAATATTGCCTGTATATATTATCAAGTCTATAAGGTAGGGCTGTTTCTACAGCTGTGTTTCTGAACTTTGAGTAGTATCTTCATTCAGTATCTCTAATGGTAATTGTAATATAAACTGTTAACAATGTTAAGAACATTTAAACCAGTAAAAATACATTTTTCTGATTTACTTCTGAGACGGTTGAAGGCTTGCATTCTACTTAAGAGTTTCATGGAATATTTAATTACTTATCAAGTCCTAGTGGCGTAAGGATTTTTTTCTTCTCATCAAAAATACTCCAGCTATGTCATGACAGTTAAACATACACAGATTATGACCACTGTAACAACATTTCTTCATCCCAAATATGTTGTTCAACATATTTTTCAAAGTTTTAGCACCTGTTCTGTTTTTCAACAACTTTGCACTAAAGAGTACCAGATCAAAAGAGCCTTAAAATGAGACACCTCTTTGATTTAGCACAGGCTTTGGATGGCAGGAAAACACAAAATTGCCGAAGATGAATGGACATGCAACAGATTGACAGTCAAGGAGGGCCAGGAGGGCTTCCCTTCCAGGCGACCTTCATATCTAGGGTAGGTCTTCACACCAAGTCTTGGGAACAAAGTTTAACAATAGCAGCAGCAGAGCAAAATCATTAATTTTTCTTCTTCCTTGCTGAGGACAAATTGCACATGTTGCTGTGTTTTTTGTATAAATGGATACTACTTACCAACATCACTTAATATGCAACCCTTAAATTAATCAACCAAATATGTTTTACTGGGGCAGCTCAACAGATTACCACACCCTTCAATATCTTCTGCATGTGACCCAATGGGCCAGCTGGCTTTCCAAGGATGCTGGTGGGTTTCTGCTCCTTCCTGCTTTTTTGGGGAGCCAGCTGGTAGGCCTCTGCAAATTCCCTGCAAAGCACAGAGACCTGGCAGCAGTTTACACACTGGGCCATGCAGGCTGCATCACACCAGTCCCCAAGTGCTTTAAATTCTTCCACAGCTGAAAGCACCAACTGCTGTGGGATACCAGCAGAGTAGCTTGTTCCAATGCCCCTCCTCAAGAAAACTTGCTGCAGTGATTAAAATTAAACAACAAGGAAGTGGCTGGCTGTCCTTTTTGGAATATTTATCAAGATGAAAATATGCAACTGGTTCAGACTCAAATGGTATCCAAAGATTCCGTGTAGGAGGGAAGGTGGTCTTATTTTAGCAATACTGGTTCATCCACACTGAAACACGATTAAGATTTGACGTATGCTCTTTTATTTGTGCATGATTTATCTACAGAAACAGATTAATGCGTTGGCGGCACAGCACCCATCAACAGAACTGAAGAAGCCCACAGCAGTGTTATCTGCCTCCAGGCATAGCTGGGGCAGCCGTGGATTTGTGCAGAAAAATCACGTCTGTCAAACAGGCAAAAGAAATTCTATGCTTGGATCCATTAGTAAGCTGACATTATCCACGGTTATTTTTGTTAACTGAAAATAAGTTTAGGTAGGCATGTAAGAGATGAGTGCAGTTCAGCTTTGTGGAAAAGCACAAATGAATTACAATGATGCAAATACCCTAGTATCTGTCTTGTTGGCTGGTCACGGTGTACGTTTTCATCCAGCCCCTAAAACAGTTGTCATTTAAGAAATCTCCTCCTCGAGGTCTGTGACCATGACACATAACGTGATTTTCTGCCCTGTGAAAAGGATGCAATGGGACAAAGGGTGCATTCAGGGGTTTCAGATGTCAGGATGACAAAATCATCTGCTGGTCCCAAAGGCCAGAGACAGTATTTCTGCTGTAGAGATTTCCCGAGCACTAGCACCTGCTCTCCGGCATGGCAGCTTGCAAAAGAAAACAAGCAGCGTCTGAGGAAAAACGTCCTGCTACATCCCGTCTCGTTACGACAACTGTACACCAGTGGCTTTGATTGTCCCCTTGCCTTGATTTACTCAGGGACTTAATGTTTCCAGTGCCATACTGTGATTCGTAAGGCATTTTCTTTCCGTGCCTCTTTGGATCTCCCAACTTGGAAATGAACTTGGTGATTTAACCTGCATCCCACCTGGACCAGCAAGATTCCTCATCTTGGGAATACTCTTCCAGTATTTCAGAGCTGCTAATGTCACATCAAATTGTAATGAACTTAGGGACATTCAAATGCTTTTTCCAGTGATATTTTAATTGATGTGCCTCCTAATCTACTGAGAAGATGGTAAAACTCCACACCCAGAAATTCTTCATTGCAAAACCGGTGAAATGCTAAGACATTAATGGCAGACAGTTAAAGCAATTAAACTGATGATGTAAAGAATTTGGTCCCCTAATTACAGATGGATAAAACCATCATTTCAGTAATGCTAGCAGTGAGTTCATATGAGTCTCTCCACTTTCTCCTTTCAGTCATTTTAGATGAATTCAGGTTGCAGGGTAAATCATCTACTGAGATCACAAAACAGTGATCCCCATGAATGTGGTTCTGACAACAGTCCTTGTACTTAGTTCTCTTAATTCCTTTGAGCCTGCAGTCTATTCCCTTGCCTCCCTTACTATTATTTCAGTCACACCTTTGAAGTCATGGCTTAGTTTTGGAATGGCAATTTCTTTTTTAATCCTGACTTTTACAGTCTGAGCTTTCCCACTCCAAAGATGCACACAGGTAGTTCAACAGCATTTACAAACATATTCCCACCAGCTCTGAGAGGGTCACCTGTGTCTAAAAGGGCAGTTCCCATTTGTCTGACTACTAAACAAGCCTCCCAATTAGGAAAAGTACAAATAAAACCATATTAATATTAGCAAAGACTCTCGAATCTTGTGTTGTACAATTTTTGAGTAACAATTAAGAGATTCATTTGGCTGAAATGTCTGCACTGGAAAAAAAAAAAACCCAACGCTGAAAACTCGGAAAAAGCCAAATACTATGCAAGTAGTGCAGATGCCAATATGATACAATGAGAACACACGAGAAAAGTCATTAAGCCATGTACAACTGCATCACTGCTTCAGCTTTCTCTACTGTTCTTTTATTTCTATGCTTCAAAGAGTGTTCTAAAAACTAGTTTGCACAGGATTAAAAACTTAGCAGCTATCTATTAAAAACAAAAATAATCCTGATAAATATGAAAAAATATAAAGAAAACTAACTGTGATCTTCAACAATTCTAATTTTTCTACCAAAAAGTAAATTGAAAGAAAAGGACTTCTGTAAAGTCAATGTTAAAATTTCAACTTACCAAACTGAGAATAGAATTTCCCATAGTACTTCACATTTGTGGTGGCAGTTTGAACAAAGTTGGAAAAAAGTTACAACTTTTTTAGGATTATCTTTCCAAATAGAGTGTTCTGTCTTCTTTGTACACAATCAGTCAGAGACAGAACTAGAATGATTTAAGTAATCATGGGACAAGATTCTCAAAATCATACATGTGTTTAAAAATTATGTGATAAAATATAAGCACAAATTTGTAGCTGTATCCAATTGCCTCCCTCTCAATTAATATATAACACGTAAGTATTTATGTATGTACACATACATATATGTCTTTATGTGTGTATTCCTATAGACACATGCACCAATCTCTAGAATGCATACTTGGTGAGAAAGGTTAACATCACTGCATCTCTCACCCACAGGACGTTCAACAGCAAAATACAAAAAATCTGAAAGCATGAGATAAGCAACAAAGCCCATAAACTGCCTGGGACACAGAATAACACCTCTGCTCAAAGTTCATCAAGATGACATATGTGGCAGTCTACTCTGTCCTCACGCAAAATCAGTACCTACAAAACATGCTTGCAGTTATTTCCAACTGCAAATTAAGTCTTGGGATTTGCTGGGACCCTTTCCTCCGACACAGTGCATTCCAAACCATCAAAGGAATACAGTGATATGGTTTTTTCAGTATACGCTATTATAATCTAGATGTATTTCTCCTTCCCAAGTACAAGCCATAGATCAACAAATGCCTTTCCTATTTTTGAAGACTGGAAAGTCAGTCCATGTAAATGTTTACTGAGATTAAGAGACTTCAGTGATGGTTAGAGAAATTGAAGCTCAGCAGTTTTGATTAGTATCTTCAGTTTTTTCTGACCATCTTATTCAAAATTGCAGGCTTCCCAGCAGGATCTTATTTAAATTGTCAGTTAGTTCCCTGACTCAACAGCTGATATAATTGAAATGCCTAAAGAACAGTGCAAATGGAACAAATGTTCTTACTGAATTATAAATTTAGTGTTTGGGGAGGGGATGCTGCAGTCAATTTTATGTATGCACAGATACCTTGCATTTACATCTCAAATATTTAGAATAAAAACATGGCCTACTTAATGAAAGCCTGAAAAATATTCTAAATATTTTAAATGGAAAAAGTCTGCAGAGAAGAGTTTGTTAGGAAAAATACAACTATTAATCTACATTAATTTGCTAGTTATTATCGCTGTAAGCCTTTGTGTCAGCTGCAGAATGATGGTCAATGGTGACAGTCAAAGTTTACTTCCACAGATTCCTGAGAGACAATTGAGTTTTTATTGGGTTGGTTGATATAAAGAATATTGTGCTCTAATGCTATATATTTCATGCACCTGTTTTAAGTTACACTTTCCAGAATAAGCAGCATATATGCTGCCACTTTTATAGCAACGTATTTATTACACAGCCACAGAATTGTGTAACAAATGTGTAAAAGGGAAGAATATTATACTGTGGCTAATAGGGGGCACACACCATAGAGGTCCAGCATCATTTGCGTTAACGGGGTGGTTCATCTGGAATCTTCAGTGCAAAATAGAACATGTGAAGTCATTCTGATTATATTAAGTGTTTGAATTGTTAAGCAATCTTAAAATATGGAAGATTGTTAATTAGTATAGGAAAACAACTGAGAGAAAATACTTTCTACTAAAAATTAGGCAGAATATGTATGTGTGACAAATGCTTAATATTCAACCTACTCATCAATGACATGTTTATGAGGGTATAACTTTTCAGGAGACTGCTTTCTTAAATTGAATCATATCTGGTGTCAAACGGCCTCTCCAAAGATGAAGGGTTTAAAGATATCTGCTGTTTCCAGTGTCCCTGCTGTGTGTTCAGCACAGTAATTAGACCTAGACTTTTAGTGAAATGCTCTGTATGAGTGCAATTAAATTTTTCTCCTTGATTTTCTGCTTGAATATGAGTGGACACAAAACCAATTATCTTGCAGAGCCTTGCTCTTGCATTGCAGTGGAAGTTTTCGATATGTTTGACAACAACTTCTAAAGCCAGCAAATTGTCTTTATACAGAGTGCTGGGAGAAAGATAATGGCTTTTAACTGATGGAAAAAACCCCAAACACCAACTGGCTTCTTTTCCTTAAACAAAAGATTATGTGATTGAACTGAAATACCTGGGAAAAACATGAGGAAAAGGAGAAAAAAAGGAAAAGCAGAAAAGAAAGATAAGAAAAATAAGGTCTCAGTATTGGATTACAGATCTGAACATCTACAAATTCACAATAAAAGGAGAAGACTGTCAGTCTTTAAAGAGTTTGAAAGCCATTTTTGGGAAATGCTTCTGCAGAAGTATAACTTCTAGGACATAGGTAAAAGGGGGATCCAGACAGTGAGAGAAACAGCTCAAAAGAAAGATTCAGGATGATGGGGGCAACTGTCATGGAAAGCTACCTTAGAGAGCACAGCAAAACTTCATGTCCCCTACAAAACCCATAAACAAGCCCCAGCCATATACCTGTGAGTATTTCATAGAATCATGGAATCACAGAACAGTTTGGAATGGAAGGGAACTTAAAGATCACCTA
>NW_010254375.1:0-5067 GCF_000690775.1 Eurypyga helias
TGTCATCCGCGAACTTGGTAAGGGATGCAATCAAAGCTCAATCTGTTTCTTCTACTGTAGCAGAAAACCACCATGGAAAGCAGGCACACGTCAGTATGTGGTTTCCCACTTTCCCTCACCCTCTCTCCCTGAAGTCAGGCGAAGCTGACCACCCAGAGTCACAGCATCAGTGGCATTATCACCGACCCCAGAAGAGCCGGAACAGCATCACAACAGTCAAGATAGACTACACCTTATGGTGACACTTCAGAAAGAAGAAAGGGGCAGGGGGAAGAGGATGGAAAAGGTTATTCACCTTTCAGCCACAGCCACCACCAGGACCTGCTTTCCAGGAGAAAGAAAGCTGCAGAGCTACAGGATGTGACACCGCCCCTCCTCCAGCAGAGGAGAGGCCCTGTAGAGTTAAAAACAACCTGCCATTATGACAAGTGAAACCGATGGACAGACAGATCTCCCCACACCAGGGCAGAGAAAGGCCAACGTAATGCTGCTTCCTTTCCTCTTGAGGACCAAACCCATTTGACTCCTGTCCACCTTGGGGGTGGGGGCCATTTAGGAGAAGCACTGCCATGTCCATCAAGACCAGAGCTGCACATGATTCAGGTGTTCACACAACCCTTAGCATCAAAGAAATGAAAAAGAAGGAAATGAGTTGAAGCTAAACACAGACAATAATCACTTCAGTGAATGGCACTGACAGCTTACTATTATAATACTTTATTTTTTAAAAATCATATACATGATCAGTCCTGTCAAGCCAGAGGGTTCCCAACGACACAGAACTGCCCATACTCCTGTGGTCCACATTTTGGTGTTCCCCAGCTATGCACTGCGCCACCATCTCCCACCCCCCCACCCCTTCCCCCAACCACTGCACTTGCCAATATTGGCTGCCTCAGCTTAGCATTATTTTTCTCCTTCCCCCTCTCAGACTCCAGCAATTAGACCATGTTGTGACCAAGAACCAGGGATGTCCCTTGGCTTTGCCTCAGCAAGGCTTTCCCCTGAAGACGTACCAGGTGCGGTATTTACTTAGAGAACGCTAAACTGGGCGGACAAACATTTGCCGTACGTACAGTATTGGGAGGAGGAATCATACCACCTCCAGCCATTTTATGAGCTTCACCTGTTGAACAGCTCACGCAGCACCAACCATTTCGCACTCCATGACTTATAATCACAAGTACAGTTGGCAGCGTCTACTAGAAGGCAAGCGTGCCGCTGGACGGGGGAGCCGGGCAGGGGGCGCTAACAGTGAAGCCGGCCAAATGGATGCAACGGGCCTGCTGGCCACCTCCTCTGTGCCTGAACGTCTGTAATTACTATGCAATAAAACTCCCATCCCACGTCTGTTGGATTTGGAGGGGTGACAGGCCTCGACACAAGCTGGGATTTCTCTCACCAGCCATGCTAACTGTTCTGCACCCTGAGCACTTGCAACCACAACCCCTTCTACTCCACCTCACCTACGAGCAGGGAAACTGCCGTGGATCATACAGTGTATCGCAGCTGGCCATCACAAACAAACCTACCAGATAAATTAACCTCCTGTTCAATGGGGAGGAAGAAGAAAAAAAGTCCTTAGACAGTTAAGAGCCAACAAAATGCACAATTACTACTGAGCTGCTGCTGCCCACTAGGACCTCTTGCATTTTAGAGCGGCGAGTTCAATCACAACGGAAACCCAAACGGCAGGGGGTAAAGATCCAGGGTAGACATGATCCAGGAGCCTCTATCTCCCCACACACACTGCTCCAGCATACATGCAGCACCTGCTCCTACTCCAGCCCCACGCCACAGCAAAGTTCCTGGGTCCGCTCTGACCAAATCCACCCAAAGACATCTCCCTCCACTCCTTTACAGCACTCCCCTACTCCAACTCTTACTCAGGAAGCAGCTGAACACAGAGCTAGCGTAACCTGTCCTTAACCCACAAACTGTATTTCTTCCTCACGTGGCACACGGATCCCATCACAGGAATGACCTGTGCTTTGCAGCACAGCTTCCTTCCAAGGTCGAGGTGAGCATGTTTCATTTTCACAGGCTCAAAGCGGTTCACCCGGAGGGGCACAGCTCTGTCAAATTACTCCATAGCATGACAGTAACTCCGCCAAGCCATTCCCACTTACACCTTCCCCAAGCCACGCAGCTGCATCCGAGACGAACAAACAAAGTTGGAGTGTTTGCAGGTAACATCTGCCGACTGCCACCAGTGCCAAGGTAGAAGGGACCAAAGGAAGGCTGCCTGGAAGGACAGCCGCCCCCTGGTTTCAGAAGCTGGGAGCATGCTCAAGCGAGCTTTTCCGAAACACAGGAGACAGCACTAGTCTTAAGCCTCTGGGGGACTAGTGATACAAGGCAGCTTAGAGGGATGAATTTCATACTTTCCTCATTAGGAATTACGTGTGTGCAGCTTAGACTACGTTACAAATACCAGAGTTCATTACTTGCCTTCCCCTCACCCCCTCTTTTACCCCCATTAGTTCTGAGAAATCAGAGGCCACATATGAAAAGCCAAGCACACAGCAGCAGAAAAAACAACTGTGTTATCCAAGCACAGAACTTTATACTCAGGATTCGTTCTCCACATTCATATTAAACCTCTTGCCAAAGATTATCCACACTGCCTCGGTTTTTTCACCTGAGGAACCAGAACATTGACCCGTGTACATTTTTCTCCAAGGTTATTCCAAAATTATTATTTGCAAGATACTTGGCAGGTTAGAGGCATTACATAAATATTAGATGTTATAGTATAAGCTCTTACACAAGGAAAGGGATTTCTGAAGCTCTTAAAACTATCACGAGGTTTCTGTAGGCTGTTTTATGAGAGCCCAGGCTTAAACAAGAATCTGGCCATGTATATTAAAGTTAACATCATCGTACGTATAGAAGAACAGTTCATACACAGTAAGAATGTTTAGCTGTCTTTAGGCACACGTATGGGAGTTGAATTTTTAGCTCATTCATCCGTTCCTACTCAATCTTGTGTGCTGAACTACAGAAAGAATCAAGGAACATAATTTTATCTAAAGACCGTAAAGAAATTTTAAAATGCTTTAGATAAAATTATTTCTGTGTATTTAACCTGAGAATACAGCCAAACAGAACAAGAGAAAAGATACTCCTTTTCCCAGGCATACCATCCTTCTGAAATTTACACCAAACAGAATACATACAAGAAGCCTGTTTACTGACGGCTATGAGTCATGCTCCCAGCTGACAGTTCGGAAGACTAGCTCCAGAAATGAGAACATGACTTTGAATGTGCAGGAGCGTGACTGCAGTGTTACCTCCTGTTAACAGGAGGCAATGGGGATTAGAATAAGCGAGCAGTACTCGCAAGCCCTGTGCTACCCTCCGACATCAACATATTGTCCAACTCGGGACAAGCAATTTCTGTGCTTCAGTTTACCTCATCTCACAGACATGGTAAGCTTTCACACCCTTCAGATTGTTATTACAATGCTTAACATTTGTATAAGTAGTTTGGTCCAGACAGAACATGAAAGGTACTTCAGGTGGAAAATATTTCTGTGTTATCTTAACTCACAAAATCAACAAATTCTAAGTTGATTGTGCCAACTTCAAATTTATGGTCACTGAGAAAGTCTGGAAATCATTTTAACAGAAATCTCCAGTCAATTCTCACATACATTCATTTCCTACAAGCTAAGTGACACAGCATGGGAAAATACAATGCAACATCATCAGCCTTACAAGACAACCATTAGTTAGAGTAGGGGAAAAAAAAAACCCTAAGTTCAAAATGAAAAGGGGAGGAGGAAGCTTAAAGTCACTGTTATAACAACACACCACTGTAATAATGCTGCAGAAGGACACAGTCATTCACCTACAACTCTGCACTCATTACGGGTCAGTAGTTACCACACCACAGCGAAAATGTAATTGCTACTGCAGGCCTGCAGAGCAGAGAAACCACAGTGTCCCTGAAATGTAACATTATGGAAAAAGAGCGTAGACTTCGTGTCTCATCAAACAAAAGGCAGCGCTGCAATAATGAACAGACTTTATAGGCCAAGAAACACACACCCCCCCTCCCCAAAAGTTGAGCTTCTGACTACTTAGAACAACTTGGAACCGCAAAAGATATCTGAAGTGTCGTTTAGCAATTTTTAAAAAATGAATTTAAAAAGTCAGGCAAAACTGTCCTTTGCATAAGGTCAAAGACAACATATGACTGAGCATTTTTCTGTTTCCCTAAAGTGTATTTAATAGTACCTTTTGATATTCTCCAAAGAGATGGCAGAAAGGCAGGAGTAAAGAGAAGAAAGCATGCAATACAGAAGGTGCTAGCTATGGTCCCATCCCCGGATTCATACTGTTTAGAAAAGCTATTATAGTACCCAATTCTGGGCTACCAGGAGCACACATTCAAAATAGATGGAAAATGCCTAGTGTTGTTTTTCTACCACAAAATGCTACTCAATTGCAGTTTCCCTGCAACTCCACCAGCACCAGCAGCTGGCTAGTTCTTCATCATTTGCAAATTTAGCACGTATTTTCTTGTGCCATATGTACTCCAGGGAATTCAACCATGAGAGGAAGGCTCTGCTCCACCCCGTTCATCCTCTGTCTTCGCAGGGGGAACAAGAGAAAGCAAAAGAGCAAAAGGTGAAAAATAATGTTCTGGGCGCAGCTCAGAATCAGGTGAATCCCATCCAAGTCATTTCACAATACATACTCCAGCTGTGCTACTGCTTCTACTGTGCCAGATACCTGCAGAATTCAAATGCAGGGGCTGAGGGTGGCTTAGCAGTAGCTCTGTAGGAAAGAGGTTGTAACACACTGAAAACAGCACAGAAAGGGACTACAAGAGAAACTGCCCTCCCAATAACATGACAATCCAAGCAGAGGCTCAGAAACCAGCTCACGGCTCAGACACGGAAAGGTCTGGAAGAGCCCTGTGGTCTCTGGAGCACAGCTGCCTGCGGAGGGGAGGGAGGACAACAAGTAAATAAAGTGTCATGCAGAATCCTTTCCCCCGCCCCCCCATCCCCCTTAGTCAAATAAATCACTTAACTTTTCAGAGAGCAGCAAATCTCT
>NW_010254376.1:0-12081 GCF_000690775.1 Eurypyga helias
CTATGATTCTATGATTCTAAATAAAGGATCCCATTCATTCCCTTCCTCCTTTCTTTTGGAAATGGCTATGTATATTTCATGGCACAGGTGTCAACTGTTGTATACAATGTTTTATCAGTAGTGAAAACAATTGTATTGCAGTACCCTCCATGGTCATTAGGCCCATAGCTGTTAGGATCATGTTTTTCTAAAGACCTTGGCTCTGGGAGTTAAAAAGCACAAGGTGGTGGGTTTTTGTTTTTGTTTTTTTTTTCTTGGCTAGTAGCTGTATTGTATTAAATATTCCTGCCATGTTTCCAGTTCATTGTTATACACAGTAGTTGCAGGTGCAAGGGAAACACAGAATGACACCACTGAATATTCAAAAAACCAAACAAGTTTAGTTTGATTTCACGTTGTTCTGATTTTCTAGAAAGCTGAGTCCCAAGTTTAAATTTAACACTGCTCAATAGATTGTTTTGTAGGTTAAAAAAAATATTCTTCATTACAGAATTGAAGACCATATTTTTCAAGTATTAGGGGTGTGTTTTCCCTTAAATTCAGGGAAAATGTATGTAGAAAATGAGAGCTCACCAGTTGTGATAAATGAAATACAGACAAAATATGACTGTTAAGTCTTTCCAAGCTTCAGAATTGTTTCACTAGCAGTTTAGAATATGTACTTTAAAGTATGACATACTAAAAGGCAGCTAAAAGGACCCTCTTTTGTATGCCAAGGCCATTTTCCTCTGCTGACTACAGAGAACGTACAAGTTATTACGCAGAGGGAAACAGACAGTTGAAATTATTAAGTCTAAGCCATGCACTGCCTGAACTGGGAAACTGGGGAGTAAACCCAATGCCTTGGATGCCCACAACACGTAGCAGTGTGGATCACAGGATTAATTCTCATATTAAACTAAATATTTCATGGATTTTTCAGAAGGAATTTTGTCTGTACAAAATTCAACTGTGAGTTTTTGGAAATGCCACATCTAAGCCACATCTAAGCATCTAGTATCAACACTTCCTTGAAGAGAAAAGAAACAGAATATGTCTACTTAATATGAGAACAAAATATCTTTTTTGCCAAAATCAGTATAAATCATCAGTGCTAAGGCACAGTGCTTTCAAAAGTTTGGCAGCAGTCCCCTAAGACTTATTTTAATCTGATATGGAGAGAAAGGAAAATGGCAATCTGTGATTTCACATTAATATTGGCTCACATTAGCTAAAAAACCTCACCAAACAAAACCCCCACATGTCTAAAAAAAAAAAAATAGTCCAATTGATTAAACTGTGGTGTAATTTGTGACAAAGCTGCTTCCTTTTATTCTAACTTTGATAGTGATTCTTGGAAAGCAATGCTGATATTGGCTAGTAACAGATACTGTTTGCACTCCGATCAGTTGTACAGTCTAGTACCTGATAAAGTCCTTCACATCTAACTCCATTTACAGTGGTTTGTAAGGTAAGCATCTTCAGGAACTAACCACTGAGAGCTACTGAAGTTTATTATATCTGAAATGCAAAAGACCACAGAGCATAGGACGTTATCTGTGCCTCAATAAATACGTTTAGATATAGGTAAGTGCATATGTTGCTAACTGGAATGGCACATTTTAATGCTCTTTCTTTATGTTGTAACTTAGAAAGAAAAAAAGCTATTACAGAAAAGACCCAGTCTGTGGCTCTGTTGGTAAGAAATGGGGAAGGTGAATACATGAGTGTTCACAAAATAATATATTACTATGCAAAGAATCTGAATCTTCCTTTTGTCTCCTGCTTCTGAAGCTGAGACAGACATGCTCAGGAAAACAAGTACTGCATCTCACTGAAAATCATACATTGTTGTGTGTGCCATGTCTTCCTCTGACAAAAACCCAATGCTGATAATGAAATTTTCTTTATTTTTGCATTTAACTATTTACTGTGACCGTATGTGAATATTTAGACTATATCACTTAACTAACAGTTTTAAGATAGCCAAAACATCCACTATAGTGTCACAATTTATAATATTTCTGACTGAGTTTCATTTCTCACATTCTAAAAGTTCTCTAGAAATATCACTGGGTCTGCACTGAAGTAGTTCAATCACCCTCAGGTAAGGAGTGAGGAAACCTCTATTTTAGCATTGCTTCCATTTATTTTTGGCATTTGTTTAAAAAGAAACCCAAGCAACAAAAAACCCAACCAAACAAACAAACAAAAAAACCCAACCCAAAACCAACCCACTTCCCTGCACTCTCCTCTGCCCCCACATCGCAAGAGTTGTGGTACTTCCCAGATTCAGTATAACAATTTTAAGGAGCTCTTCAGTTAAAGAGCTAGTAATGTCTATTTCAAAGCTTGAAAAGTAAACCAGATGAAATTATTTCTTTGCTGTGCTGTTTTGGAGAACTGAAAAAAACCACCCCAAATGCAAACATGTATTTCAGTAATGTACTCAGGCATTTAACCACTCATTTTCATGATATCTATTTTATTCTATTAATATTTCTTCTTTTTTACACAGTCTAGAATACTTCTGATGTACTCTAGAATTTCCACATTATTTAAAAGACAGTCTTAAATATTTTGCTAATCTGTGCACTCCTTCGGGATACACTTCTGCAGTTCAGGTTTGGCGAGGCTTCTACTTGAATAAACTCTATGTTTAACCAGATAACATGGGATTAGCTTGTGTATTACACTTGTTTACATCTAAAAGACCCCATTAGATGGAAATATCATATGTTACTATCAATCACTGCATGTTCTTTCTGTTAATAATACAGTATTAAATGAGACAAGATGTGTGCCTATTGTATACTTTGGATTAACTGATAAAAGAATGTTTGAGGACCACTACTGCGTGAGCTCACAGTGCTTTGTCATAAAAAATGCTGAGGCTGCTTCTTCTGCTTGCACTCCCACTGCCAAATTTCAAAATATTTTAATCATATATTAACCACATCCTCATAGAAAAATTCCCTTTTCATTTGATTTCAATGTAGTCTTGCTCTCACTCAGAGAAAGAAAATTTTACTGTCCCATCCCTATAGGGAAATATCAATTTATCTTGGCCTGCCTCTCTTAACTCATCTTGGCCTTAAAGGATACTGGCTGTAGCTCCACCATCTTTTTCTTTAAATAATCATATTTTTGTTTATTGCTTTGTCAATGATTCATTTAAAAAAATTTGTTCAGTCTTTATTAATGGATCTGTAGCATCTGAAAATGTTTTCTAGTGCCTCTCTAACGGCATTTTCTCATCCCCTTCTTTCAGGCGTGCTAAAGGGAGTAAAGGATACAATCAGAATTAGTGGGACTTGAACAAAATGTTGAAATTTCTGGGATGATAACTCTGGGACCATTCTCCAAAGCCTCATGTTGCTCTCCTCTGGGTGGTTTACATTCATAGAACCATAGAATGGTTTGAGTTGGAAGGGACCTTAAAGATCATCTAGTTCCAACCCCCCTGCCATTGGCAGGGACACCTTGCACTAGCCCAGGTGGCTCAAGCCTCATCCAGCCTGGCCTTGAACACTTCCAGGGATGGGGCATCCACAGCTTCTCTGGGCAACCTGTTCCAGTGCCTCATCACCCTCTCCAGGAAGAGCTTCTTCCTCATATCCAATCTAAATCTCCTGGTTTTCAGTTTAAACCTGTTATCCCTTGTCCTGTCACTACAGGCCCTTGTAAAAAGTCCCCCCCAGCTTCCTTGTAGGCCCCTTCAGGTACTGGAAGTCTTGCAATAAGGTGTCCCCTGAGGCTTCTTTTCTCCAGGCTGAATAAACCCAACTATCCCAGCCTGTCCCCATAGCAGAGGTGCTCCAGCCCTCAGATCATCTTTGTGGCCTCCTCTGGGCTTGCTCCAACTGGTCTATATCATTCTTATGTTGAGGATTAAACAGCTTGACACAGCGCTCCAGGTGGGGTCTCACGAGAGCAGAGGGGGAGAATCCCCTCTATCAACCTGCTGGCCATGCTGCTCTGGATACAGCCCAGGATACGGTTGGCTTTCTGGGCTGCTGGTGCACACTGACGGCTCATGCCCAGCTTTTCATCTACCAGTACCCCCAAGTTCTCCTCAGGGCTGCTCTTGATCATTTTCCACCCAGCCTGAACTTGGGATTGCCCCGACCCACGTGCAGGACCTTGCACTTGGCCTTGTTGAACTCCATGAGGTTGGCAGTGGCCCACCTCTCCAGCCTGTCCAGGTCCCTCTGGATGGCATCCCTTCCCTCCAGCGTGTCACTGCACCACACAGCTTGGTGTCATTGTCAAACTTGCTGAGAATGCACTTGATCCCACCATCCATGTCACTAATGAAGATGTTAAACAGTACAGGTTCCAACTGACCCCTGAGGAATGTCACTTGTCTCCACTCAGACATTGAGCCATTGACACCCACTCTCTGACTGTGACCATCCAGCCAGTTCATTATCCACTGAGAGGTCCAACCATCAAATCCATGTCTCTCCAGTTTAGAGACAATCACAGTACCGAAGGCTTTGCAGAAGTCCAGGTAAATGATGTCAGTTGCCTGTCCCCCATCCACCAAGGTCGTGACTCCATTGTAGAAGGCCATCGTATTAGTCAGGCACGATCTGCCCTTAGCAGATTTCCAGGACGATCTGCTCCATGATCTTGCCAGGCACAGAGGTGTCTCTTCATATACAGAGACACCAGTACTCCTCATATGAGCTGTCAAAAACCCCCACCTACACCTTAACATAGCTCTAGGAAGAAAGAGCCATGAGTTCTGAGACTGCTAGCAGGCAGCGTATCGGGCTTCTACAAGCAGCACTACTGCCTGCCGCCTAGTCAAGTGTCTGACTCATTGGGTAATCTGAAGGCTTTGCAGCATGCATTTGTTGGTATGTTGGTTTATCCTTTGCCTAAAAACTCATGTGCAGAGGAAGGTGTTTTCTGTTACAATGTTATTTTTCTAACATTTTATTTTGCCTTCATCTTCTCCACTCCACTGAAAGAAAATCACTTCTATATCAAAAAAATTGGGAGATTTGTGACACTTCTTAATTGATGAAAACTTTAATACTGTTGTATCAAACTGGTTCTTGTGAAAGATTTACAAAACATAGTAAAGATTTCTAATATAATTTCTATGTTATATTACGGATTGCCTTGAAAATAAGAATTGATATGCTGGACTGGGTTTAATGCCTTAAGAAATCCAGTGTTACATTAAATTGCATTTCAATTTTACCCTGACCATTGTGCACAATTTCAAGTCTTACTACAATGTGTAGAGTAATGATAAGCCTATGGTTCTAAAGTGTGGATCACAATGACTTCTGTTCACTGTCATGAAAGGATGCAGGATATCCAAACGTGCCAAGTATGTAAATCTGATGGGATTGTGATACATCTCAGATAGGGATATGTGGCTGGCCTTGAACAACTGCAGTTACACAATGCAATAAATCTTTCACCTTCATTAGTTAACAGCTGTCTTGCAGCATAGGGACAATGGGAAAAATGGCAAAACAGAATTTGCACATTCACCAGGGAGAGCAAGGAGCTTCCCTATAGCATCTCTTCCTGTTCACGTAACCAGCCCTGCATATACGTAAGAAATTTTCTCTTTGATCCTCCAAAGCTGAATACAAGTTGAGGTGTTACCCAGCAGCCATGAGTGTGTCTTCTCTCTTCGCTTCCTTATATTTTAGAGCCAGAGGATGGATTTATCCCCCAAACTTGACACTAACTAGGAAGTATGATCCAGTACAGGAGAAGGGAGAAAAAAGACCATACTCTCCCATTGAAACTGAGTTTGTATTCATGCTGGATAGTGTCTGTAAAGTAAGGCAAAGCCTATAGCTATAAACAGCAGACTTTCTAACCCACCAGCTTCAAATACTTTCAACTGACCCATCTGGTATGAAAACAATAGTGTTTGCCACAAATATTTGCACATATTTGATACTGCGAAATTACATGTGGCTGAAAGACTATTGATTTTCTTTTTTCTATGCTTGTTTTGATTCCCTAGAACAATATATTGTACATAATATTTTGGGGTTTGTCTCTTCTGGGAATCCATGCTTTTTTCAGATCAGACTGAGTAATTTTGAAAGTTGCTGCTGCTTTATCGATTTTCTGCCTGAATCCATTTTGCTAAGTAAACTGATGTAGGAAGTAGGGCTTGAGATCATCTCACAGGCACAATAAACAAGCCCTACCCCTTCCCAAAACACCAAAGCTTTATAATCTTTAAAACTGATTTTTATTAGACCTGGGTGACCTGTGAAATAGGAAAACCTCAGATCTGCTGGGTAAGACGGAATAAAAATAAACAAGTTTGCAAACTCATTCTCCCTTGCTTGCTGTGTCCTTTCAGGGGCAAGTCCTTTCCCGTGGGCTTCTTGGTCACCCCAGAGACTGAGCAGCCATAAAATTCCTTCAGTCCTCTCATGGTTCCTGAGGGAAAAAAGGCCTTTCCCTCCATTCCCAGGGACCCGGCCTGCCCGCATCTCTTCCCACAGCAAGTAAGCCACACCTCTGCTCTCCCTACGGGTCCCGCCCTCTCTCTGGTACTAGAAGCTCTCAGCAGCTGTGGGCCCAGTGCTCCTGTCTGCTTCAGTAAAACCCCTCTACTGCCCTGGTTGCTCTCCCTCACTGAGGACAGAGCCTTTCCGTGGCAGGATGGCGAGCCAGGGAAGTGAAGCAGGGGAACTGTACTCTTCCCAGTTAGTAAATTAGTGTGGGCTGGCAACGGGCTGCCAGAAAAACCACCAGGGCAGCAAAATGGCTGTAAGGGCATGCAGGGCACCTGCTCTCCTAGGCCCCTTCATACTCCTGCAGCTGTGCTTCCCGCCTGGTCTGTTGGCAGTGGTGGAGCTGGCAGTGCTTCAGGGCCCAGGCGGGAAGGGGCACAGGGCCTTGCAGCCCTCCGTGGACACCAGCATGGCACCTGAGCTCTGGATGCAGTAAGTGACAGGCTTTTGGCTATTTTTAAATTTCTTTCCTTTTACTAAGAGTGAGAGAGCAATTGTCATTCGGTTTGTAATAACTAAGGCCACACTGTTCTTCAGACTGAACTCTGACTTCTCTGCCTTTCAGGGGAGAAGTAGCTTGCAGAGTTAAATGGTCTTTCAGGTGCGCTTTTCCAGAGGGTGCCCCTTCGCAGCACCTTTAGAGACAAGTAACGTTCCACTGCCCAGTTATTGTGTAGTGGGGATTGAGCTTTTTCATGCTCACATGGAACAGTTCATACAGAAATAAACTATTCATAGCATCTGGGTGATAAATACTTCTCCTCCCACATGGGGTTAGGTCAAATGTGGTTGTATGGTTTATTCGCTTAGGTTTACAAGGATAGATATTACGGCGTTTTTATTCGTACGAGACCAGATGAAAGTTCAATACTTGAAATGCACTGGCTCATTTTAATGATAAATGCTGTAAAACTTTCGTGTGAAAGTTTAGTAACAGTGCTGGATATTTGTTTCTACATTTTACATGGTCAGTATAAACACCCATGTACGTTGCAATGCAAAAAAACCCTACCCTGTTGATGGATAGTGTTTTGCATAGTGATGGTGTTTTCCTTGCTTATTTGTGGGGGTAATATCTCTAACTTCTGAGGTGTTTATTTGCATCCTGTGAATAACGGGTTAGGAATTCCATGGCATTTAATTAATTTTGGTTTACCTTCAGGAATTTTGAATTAGTTCTGTGAGCCTTCACTCATATCTTCAGGATTTGGGAACAATACCGCAGTTTTAAAATTCAAGTCGTATTTACACCATTATTAAATTTTATAATTATGTTTTTCTTCTTGGAGTAGTAAACTATATCACAAGGGATCCATTTGATTGTTACCTTATTTCTTGTATGAAACACTGCAGAATTCTTAGAGATAGTTTGGGGTTTTTTTGATAGTGACTGTTCTCTTTTTCAAAGAGACCTTGGTTTAGAAATTACTTTTTTTGGTGTTTTTTAGTTAAAAATATCTTAAAAAACTACTAATCATCTAAGCTTATTCAACTTTTACCAATTGAAAGCATTGATAATGGTGTGTGTATTAGAAAAGTGCAAGGTTACAGTTCTTTCAAACAAAATATTTGAATTCTTGGCAGTGGGGTGAGGTGGTTAAACATTTTCAGATCTAAGGTAAAATCATCTATGCCATGTACTATACTGAGTCCTTTGTTTTGTGCAATGTCTTTGAATTTTTACCAAATAAGGATAACTTTTCAAAAAATAAGTTGTTTTTAAAGATGCAAAAACATTTCTATGTATAATTTTTTACTCAGCATCAATGCTAAGAGACTTTCTCACTTATTTACATCAGCTTGCTTTTTTAAGTCCTAATTTTGTGTAGGCTCATTCTTGAGAACTAACCAGCAAAGTTTTGAGAAAAAGCGTTGAAGATCAGTAATCTTATGCAGTTATATATACAGATTTGAAACACATTGTCAAATTTCTGTACTTTAGTGGATAATTTCATAAGATCCTTTTCATGAATGTGCTGTTGTGCAGTATGTATGGAAGAGTACACGAGGCCCAAAAGAGGTTTCTAGGAACTCCCCACTTGTTTCTCTAGGTAGGTTTCTAATTGGCACAGTGTGCAGCTTTCTTTTAAAATAACTGTTTAGAAAGCTGCTTGCTATTTCAGAAGTTTTAAATGAAGCCATTTCTAAGTCCAGATCAATGGTTATTTAAAAAAAAAAATCAAACTGTAACATGAAGGAGTATAGTGGTTTTGGGTAAAGGATAGAGAAATCTGACTGAAATATGACAAGGGCAGATGAATATAGGTTACAGTCAGAAAAGATATATTTTACTTGCTCTCATGGGTCGCATCGGTAGTTACAGGTATTTTGCTTTCAAATACGTTTGTTTTATTTGTAAGCTTTGTAGAGCTAACCTAAATGAAAACAATGACATATTCTGAAATGGAGATAATGGAGAGAAGGAAAGGAGAACATGGATTTCTAACACTATTTTCTAAGTGTGGACATAAAGAAGTATGGAGAAATTTATTTTTGTGGATAAGGTTTTGGTTTAGGTGATTTCATAATTTCTTGTGACAGTCCTTTAGGGAAGGACTTACGGTGGGGTGGGAAGAGAACTGATTTTTCCATGACCATGCTACTATCCTGTAATGTATCTGCTATGTATGGTTGTACAGGAAGCTGTGCTCAGCTGAGTGAAGTGGGGAGGAAGAAGCCTGACTGAAAGTAGGCTAGGGGCAGAAAAGTTGGGTTTCCAGTTGTTGGAGGAAAGAGTTACAATACCCTTCAGTATTCTTGCCTGAGGCTTAGCAGCTTCTCATTTCAGTGAAAGCTTAAGTGTAACATTAGTGACAGGTTTGGGTCAAACAAATGACACAAGTCCTTGCCTTGATGAAAGCCTACTTTATAAAGACTGTTTTTTAGGGAGGAAGAAGATAGAGTTGATGTCCAGCATGAGATAGGTTTTTCCTTGGTGATTAAGGAAGAGAAATGTGAACTATGAAGCAGGTGACTAGCCAGCACCTGCTGCTTGGCCACGAAACTGTGACATTTATTTCAACAGCACATAGTACGATGTATGAGGAGAAAGTGGGCTGTGGTCATTTTTGATTTGTGCATTTCATAAGCCATTCACTCTTCTAATCATCAGAAGTGTGTTTGGCCCCTAACTTCCTTTAATATGATTAATTAACAGCAGGTACATCATGATATGTTAAAGTACAGCTTTTAAGTGTAATTCCTTAGGTGAAAACTGCAGACAGCTTTTGCCAAAGACTTATTTCTTCCTAGTTGACTAAGTCACCATGAAATTGCAAATCATTTAGAAAAGAAAAAAAGTGAAAAGGAGTCCAGAAATAAGTGAGGTGGGGAAAAAAACCCCTGCAATCAATTTTGTATATTCAGTTCTTAATTTTAGGATTTCATTACACTAAACTGGGGTCTCTGCCTTAGTTTGATTTCTTTCTATGATATGTTTATATAGTTCTCCATTTAGCACTTAGTTCACCAGTTTATGTCCAGTGTGAGTTTTATGTAAATTATTTTTGTGGTGTTTATGGACTGTTAATATTGAAGTGAAGATTTCAGTTACTCAGTACCATTAGGAGTTATTATTGTCTAAGGAACATAATTGGAAAATATCCTAAGACTAGTAACTGTCAATAATAGAGATTAAAAATTAATAGTAAGTTTCTGGCATTTTGCATAGACATCTTTTGCCACAGGTGTTAAAGAACCTGTGCATCATGTAACGAGTTTTATCCAGAGCAACAATCTCTGCATCATAAAAGAAGCCTTAAGCATTTACGTGTAAGCCTTCATGACACATTTTACCTTCCTCATCTGCAGAAGCTACACATGATGTTGTTACAGATGAATCTACAGCAGACTTGACCACAAACTCTGTTTTGTTTTCTCATGTTTCTCCTTTCATAGTTCTACTAGAAAGGTAAACATGCATGCCTAATATTAGTCCTCAAAGGACTTTTTCTAGCTTTGTTTCAATATACATAGGAAATGAGTCAACTCAGCTATTCATGCTTTATTGGTTTTTTACTAACACATGCAAAGTTACATATTTATTGGGGAAAAGCAAGAAATTTGGCTATGTGTGTTTGAATGCTTATGCACACATCTGCAGTTTACGATAGACACGTTTGGGTGTACTATAGTAATTATATATGAATATACATATTTGTATGTATATATGCAGTCAAACTCTTCACCACATTTTCATCTGTACTGCTGGACTCTGTAAAACGATGCTAAATTTTGATACTCTTTGATCATGTTTTTTTACCTTATAGCTAAATAATAGTTTGTAGTTCAGCATGCACATATGTACATATTATTTAGTCTATAGTACTGGGAAATTCTGCTACAGTCTGTAGGAAAGTAGGTAGAGATGTGAATTTTAGATAAGGATAAGACCGGGAAGTAGCAGACAGGTTTTGCAAGAGAGGAAAACAAAGCAAACTAAAGGGGATGTCAGACTGTTTTTGTAGGAGTTATAAAAGAGCAGCAAAATCTGTATTTCTGATTTTTTTAAAAACTTTTTTCAAAAATGGTTTTATGCTTAGTCTGTCTAATACTGTGACAGTTTTTCATAATCTGATGTTTTAATATTTTATTGAACTCCTAGGCTGTTAAGTTTTTCAGGTTTTCGACTCTGTACTGTTAACAACAACCAGAAAAATGTGTTGTCAAGAGCTTTTTGTTGAAGTGGACTGAATATATTAATAACATATTATTTTGTATAATTGAACCTAAATTTAGGTATAGTCAGTTTATGCTTAAATTAAGAAGAGTATTTTGTTCTATAGTACTGACTGCTCATTTATTCCCAAGAACATTCAACCTTATATGTAAATTTTTTATTCAAATTCTGGCTGACAATGTATAATCTCGTTATGAATAGCTTGAAAGAGTAGAATATGACTCTATCATGTTACTGAAGCAAAACTGCTTAGTATTAATTTAGATGTGGGGAAACTGTACCATTCATCCCAATATTACTTTCTAGTGTTTTTCTCTCTGAATGGTTGAGGTGTAGCTAACTGTACATACAACTATGCTCAAAAGATAGAATATAAGGAAAATTAGTAGTTTGGTTCTTCTGGAGGAGAATGAATTATACAAAACTTTCAGGAACAACTAGAGTTGTTCAACTCCAGATCATTATTGTGAATTCATCTTGATTTAGGACTGACTGCAAAGTATGAAAATTTAATGGCTGATTTTTGACAGTCATAAAATTGAGAACAGGGAAAGGGGTTGAGTGGAGTTGTAACCAGAGTGAGAAGAAAAAAAAAGAACACTGAGATACAGGTAATGTTTAAATACAAACACAAAAAGTGATTGATTTTGAGTGGAGTAAGCGAAGTAGCTAGCTGTGTAATTATTTTGAAATATTTTCAAAGGAGGTAGGCTATTCTAATTACCATTAAAAGCTTGTTTTATAATGTGGGAAAAAAATCCATGGCACTGCATACCATGGTCAGTCAATGTTACATGAGCTAATCTTAAACAAAAGAGAAGTTTGTGCCATGAGAAGAAACAGCAAAAGAAGTTATGTATTTGAAATATGATGTTCTACTGGTTTATTTTTTTTATCTTTGTGCTGGATTCAGCCAGG
>NW_010254377.1:0-37706 GCF_000690775.1 Eurypyga helias
CTCGCTGGTGTCCGCGGCCGTGACGCCGCTGCTTGGTGACTCGTGGCTGAAACCGTCCGTGAACGCCAGCAGATAAAAACGGAATCGGGAAACGTGAAAACCGGCTCCGTGGCGGAGGTTCCCAAGGAGGTGGAGGTTCACTCTGTCCCAGTTTGAGCGGCTCATCCCAGGCTGGTCGCTGCTGGAGAGCCAAGGCGGAAGGCAGCGTGCAGTCAGAGGGAAAAAAATAAATCTGGAGGGGAAAAAGAAGCCAATGGAAATTTAAATACAAACGTCCCTGCCCTGCAAAATGTCCCAAAGCCTCCCAGCACAGCAGCCATGAGACAGGGATTGCAAGGGAAGGGGAAAAGACTGGGTGCGCTGCTCTCCTGGCTGCTGTTGAGCCACAGCGGTTTCCTCGCCTGCCTGAAACGTCAAGAGTATGTGGAAAAACAGCAACAAGTTGATAGTAATGATCAAATGTTAGGGTAGAATTAAAACTAACAGGTAGAAGAAAAAAGTTAAAGAATAGGGAAGATGCTAACTTAGGTGAAATGGAACTGGTAAGATTTTTAGGATGAGATTTTAGCCGTTAAGTTTCAGGAGCAGCAGTGGTGTAACTGTGTCCTCAGAACTTGCCACAGAATAACATTAAATAACAATTCTGCATTTTCTTTGCAAACCATTGGGTTACTTTTAGCCTTAGGCAAAATCTTGGTCTTTGATCTAAAAAATAAATCTTACTAAACCAACTGTAGACCCTATAAATAGCACTATTGGCATCACAGTTGCTAGTTTCAGTTCTGGGCAGCAGAGGTGTCTGAGCTGTGCGAGCCAAGTTCCCTGTTTCTGAGTTTCTCAGGCCACCTGTAACCACACAGGGCAGCCTGTTACACACGATTTGTTTCCCACTACATGAAGCTGGATCCCCAGAGCAGTGGTTGTCCCAACCTTGGGACCTTAGTTTGGCCCTTCTTGGGTGAGAGGGTCCTTAAGGAGACAGGCCGAGGTGGCGTGCTGACCAAAGGCAACAGGCCAAGAGGGCTCCCAGTGCAGGGAGGGCCTAAGAAGTCATACACAAATGAAGAGGGAATCCGTTTAAAATGAAAACTGATCACACAACATGACCTTAGGCAAGGAGATTGGCATTACTGAAATGGAGAACATGTGAGAGAGACAAGAGTCCCTTTGTCTCCCTTCAGACTGACTCCTGCTCTTCAGTTGTGTAAGTTTAACTGTGAGAACAGAGCGCGAGGGTGTGTTCTGGGATTTGGAGGACAGCCAAGAGCATTGCTGTTTAATTATTTAAAAGGTCCTTTATCATCACTCAGTTTCTAACTGAAAAACAGTGAAAAGAGATTACGTAGTCTTCAATGCAGTCCATGAAATCACTTGGTAGGAAAGGCCAAAAAACCCAGCTCAGAAATGAGTTGCCATCAGACCTTTGAGAGATGCAGTCCTCGTTCAAGTGTGGTCACGACTACTCGAAGGGCTTACTGCACTTAACATTTCAGTACAGAAAAAATACACCACCACCTGAACTGCAGCACAGCGCAGTTGTGCTGTCATGTGCTGCCCTACAGTGGTGAAACAGCCCTTTCTGAAACTTCTCTTCAACATTTTTGGGAGCCCAGGATAATGTTCTTTTTGCTCTGTCAACAGGAAGGAAAAGAGACCTTTTCAGAACAGAAGGCATGTATTGAAGTAGAGGCACAACGGACACATTCTCTACCTGTGCTAGGAGACTGCTCAGTTGCCTGCAGCCAGGAAGACAGTAAGGTAACATTTCAACACTTTTGGAAGCACTGGCCATTTTTTATGAGGAAAGAACTGTGAGAAGTGACAGGCTGAGGCTGGAGGCCAATGCAAATATCCTTGAGAAAAAGGTTTTGGCTTATCTCCATTTAGTTAGCGGGCAGTTTCCACCTTGTAGACATGAGAAAATAACAGCGTACTCACAACAGACTGTGATTAACCGGTCAGAACTCCTGATAAAATACCAGACCTGAACTTAATCTACCTAAAACTAAGAAAGAATAGGTATTTTCTGAGAGTCGAATAAGAGACGTCTATACACCTCGTGTGCTTCATCAGCTCTTTTTTTTTTTTGACTCGGAATGATGTACCGTGTTACAAGCTGTAGGACAAGTTCTCTGAAGGTGATTTCAGAGTAACTATTTTATTACTTTTACTATTAATGATTTAATTACTACTATTATATCAGAAAATTTACAATTGGAGAAAAAGTAAGTCCAAAACTTAACCAACATTCCAATCAAACTGGATGGCAGAACTACAAAGCTGAGACTTTGTAAGGCTCAGCAGATCCTAGTTCTTTGCCAAAGGCTCAAATAAATTTGCTTTGCACAACTGTCTTTGTACAGGTAGGAGAAGCTTCCTTCACAAGACTGAAGTTAGCTGTGCGTCTCCTAGGGAGCATATTTGCATCTGTAGTCTGGAGATTGTCATAGAGCCTGGAGCTTACAGCCTGAAACTGTACATCTTGGCTTCAACAAAGCATTTTCAGAGCAGGTGGAAGTTTTGTCTAGTGACAACATCTGCATTTCTGCGTGGGACTTCAATAGTAATTACGTCTCAAAATTTACTCCTTAGTTGAGCAGAAAAAGTGAATAGTCCACAGCACCAACTGCCAGTGAGAGACACAGTGGTAGTAGACATTAATACTAGTGATTTCAGTGTCTGAATCTTCAAACTAGAACCTCTTCTGGTTTTACATATTTTTATCTCTTTGACTACAGTAACAGAAAATGATTTAAAAAAAAAATATATATATAAAGAATGAACAGTACTCACAGCATTTACTTTCAACTTTCTTTGAGGAGAAAACTGGGGACCTGTGACAGCCAGACGTTTGCTGAATAGCCCTTTGCAGAAGCATTGTCAGTATCTGAGCTTTCCACACTTTGGGGGTCAAGAAACAAGAGGCGAAGTCAGATCAAACCCAACAGTTTCAGGGCATCATTTAAACTGTGATTAAACACTAATAAATGTACTAGAAATTGATTTTTCAAACTAAACTTTTACAACTTTGAACAGAAACAGTGTTGGTTGTCTGCTTGGGTTTAACTGTGTTCTCCCATATGGATTTCTGTTTTTCAAAGTTTCAGTGAAATGTTCATAAGTATCAGTACTTGGATTTAATCAAATGTCCCTGTAAGATTTTATTATCCACCAAATGAATGCAATCAGGTTTTCCTTAAGTGCATATTTGACTACATTTTGCGTGAAAAATATTCTTGAGTCACAATTCCCATCTCATGAGATATTGGTGAGGCAGTGAGCATGTTAATGATAAAGTTTTGAGCCCAATAAATATACAATGATGGCCAGCCCCAGAGTCTCTGCTGCATGCTTTGAAGAGGCAGTAAAGGCCTTCTGGAACGTAGGTGTGTGTCAAGAAGAGCCAGATCTAGAGAAGTGTGGAAAACTACCTTTTTTTATTCTTTAAACAGGGTGAAGGTTGGTTTCATAAAGGTTAGGAATGGCTCTTCTAAGGGAGTAAAGAATAAACCAATTACCAAGTACTCAAGTTTCAATTCCACCCAACTGTCAAAATTTGTTGCTTGATTTTCAAGCAAATTAGCAACTCTGTTTCCAGATTTCCTACCTGAAGAAGGGCTGAATATAGCACAGCCAATTAAATCGTCCAACTCCATTTGGTTCATTCCTAGAATAGAAGAAAAATTCCAAACAGAAGAGCCAACTTCCAACAAAACGGTTTGCCTTTTATTCGTATGTTTTTTAAAAATATCCACCCTGGCATTCTCTGTATGCAAATTACCTCTGCTTCTTGCCCTCTACAAATTCTTTTAGCATAAATTTGTATTTTGCAATCCTTAGCCCTTTACAAATCAGCCAATACATTCAACTAGAAATAAGGTAGTAACGTTCAAATTGAGCAGGAAATTACAGCAGCATCAAGTTAGGCTAATGAGTTTTGGCTAAAGAGTTCTTCCTTCTCAAGCAGAATCTCAGGATTAAGCATTTTTGTTTGTACCTTGAGATTCACAATTCCTAGAAACAGTGTTATTCCAGACACTGAACACCATGACACTTTGCTTAATAACAAGTACTCCGAGACAAAACGAGGTGGTTTTAAAGTTGCTGATGTGTCATTCTCGTCTCCTTCAAACATCAACTTAGAAGTTGGGATGGTATTTCCATACTGTGGATTGCTTGGAAGCATGAACTCGCAGTGCTGCGGGGACTTTTCTAGACGAGGCTACAGTGGGAACGTTTCCTTCCTTCACAGCGAGTTCCAGCTGGTTGGCTACTCATCATTCAACTTCAGTACCTCCCAGTTCTAGAATGTATGGAGTAAGTGCTTTTCTGGGGTTCCTTAGTTGGAGATATCCTGGCCTATTAGACAAATACATTCTCTGACCTTGAAGATTTGTAAAAGGATCCCAAACTGGGTCACTTACCTGGGGAATGAAGAACTTCCCCCATAAATCTATTTTTCAGTGTCAACGGTGATGAATTTATGAGTCTTGTTTATCTAGCTCTCCCTAGTTCCTCTGAACTTGCAGTGAGGTTGTCTCAAAACTTTCTTTCCTAGCTGCTCTGCTCTCTTATCAACCATACATGTTTATAAGAGTAGGGGAGTTGGGGGGTGAGACAGTAGCTGAATCCAAAGGCAGCCTGGTCTTTGGGCCATGATGTTACATGAACAATCGGTTGCAAACTCCCCAGTTTTAAATCACAAACAGGTTAACAAGAGCCGTTGCTTGTGGCTACGCTGGGCTTCCAGACTGTCTTACACAGACGAACCTTTGTAGCCCAGCAGTTTTGCCCTGTGGGAAACAGAACCCAAGGTTAGCACCAAAACTTTCATGGAATCTGTTACTTCATTTGGATGTTGTGCCTTCAAGCAAAGAGAATGGAGATTAAAAATGCTGAGATACATCTGAATCATCACACACACGCTTCAGGAAAGAGATGCGGTCTCCTACGGTTCCAGCTTAACACAAGTTGAAAATACCTTTCGTTAATAGTCTGAGGTCTTAGACATGTATTTGGTTCTGTCACGCAAGC
Source organism: Eurypyga helias (assembly GCF_000690775.1). Taxonomy (NCBI): domain Eukaryota; kingdom Metazoa; phylum Chordata; class Aves; order Eurypygiformes; family Eurypygidae; genus Eurypyga; species Eurypyga helias. The sequence continues at coordinate 5,035 of NW_010254377.1, forward strand.
CATTAATTTGTCCTTTTATGGAAACTCTTCTGATACTGCCAACAGAAAGCTGATAACGTAGTGAAAGAGGACGTCAGTGGACCCCCTTCCAAGTAGCCTTGCAGTCACAAGCCTGGGGCCGTGTTTCATAACCCTCATACAGCAGCTCCTTTCTCTGCCTGATCTCTGTTGCAAGAAGGATACAATTCCAAAGTCATATCAAGCGCCAGAAAACTGCAAATAGAAACGCTGTATTTCACTGTTAATAATCCATGTAAAATTCACAGCCTAAAAACATTAGTTTGCATAACAGAGTAATGGACCTGAGAGCATTCCCAACATTACAACCTGTGTCCTAAGCCGGTTCTTTCTCCAAACTTAAGGAAAAAAAAAAATAGTATTAGCCAATTCATTTAATAAAACAACTGGGTAAAGTGAAGGGATACAGTCACATTTTCAGTTTGAATTTGCTCACATTTGGCTGCTGGTAGCACGGCCTTAGAAAGCCTGTTATATCTTCTTCCTCAAAAACGTTTCATTCTGTGTTTGGGACAATCTTTAAAGGTTTTATTTCATCCTGTCAATAAAGTAACGATTTTTGAGGCAGACTTCCTAAGTAAGAAAAATTAGGAACACCAGTAAATTCTCATTTGGTGGTATTTTTTCTCCTTAAGTCGAGAATTAATCTATTATGCATTTCATCAGCTACCCCTTGTTGCAGGGGTATCAGTGAGCACTTGATGTTAACCTGGAGCAGAACTCCCTATTTTTTCCACAAAACCAGGCTAAGTTTATAGGACCCAGAAGTTAGAAAAAACCCCACCTATTATTTCTCTGTTTAATGCAGAGAGATTAGTTTGCAGCCCCACCTCCTCCCCAAGTTGCTTTTTCAAGCAGACTAGTGCTTTAAACTGCACCCAATTTGCTCAGCTCAGTACATTAAAAGCAGACAGGGTAAAAAGCAGTTTTAACTTTTAATAAGATGAGAATCAGGGTTGAAAACAATGAATTATGAAGCCAGTACCCACGGCTGAAATTTCAGCCTTCTCAGCAGAATCCTCTAAAGCAGTTTACCTACCTAGTAACTCAAACACACCCACGCACAGTAACCACGCTAACTGGTTATGACCAGGACACAACAGGCTCACTCTTGGAATTTCTCTTGTCAGTCACCAGAGACTTCTCAGTGTAAAGGCTTTCATCAGCAGAGGTTCAGCAATCCCCTTTGTAGCTTATTTTATTTACTAAGACACTTCAAAGCTTGTCATAGAACATAAAGAGCTTTCCTCAACGGATAAACTTTCAGAAGTATCAAGCTGAGGAAGAAGGGTACAGTTTTGGTTTTGAACTGCCAACAGATGTTTGCTTGTAAGCATTTTTACAGTTACACAAACTCAACACATACTTTAGGGATGAGGACCTGTTCCTGTGTGAGATTTCCACTGATAGTAATCTATGGACCTGATCCTGCTTCTTACAGTTAGCAGGAATTTTATCATCTACTTTCACGGAACGAGTCTTATGAGTGCCAGCATCGTTAGGAACACACAGAGCATAGCAGATACAGTTGGGGAAAGAAGAGAACTTACTCTCTTCCAGAATAAGTTACATCATCTTATGACAACTTTACCAATCTTAGACGTCTGTATAGCACCAATCACCAACAGTATTATCACTAAGGCACTGGACTGGTACTCAGCTGTCACGGGGTCTGTCTCCACACCTGTGGACAATTTCCTGTGTACTCATGGTTCTATCTTTTGCTTTTACTGGTACCTAACTTCTAACATTGGAAAACAGAATATAATGCAAATTATCCAACATCCTTTAGAGGAATATTGCACCACGACCGTGACAAGGTGCACAGATCCTAAAGTGATGAGCATTAATGTTTCTGTGCATAGATTTACCAGCCAAAGAAAATTATCTTGCAGGTATCAATTATGTACAACACACTGGAACAGGATTAGCTTCAGTTCCTCTGGAGTTAATAACACACCCCAAGTTAAATCCTATCATCGATGTCATGATTCAAAATAGTTTCCCGATAAATGAAGATAAGCCCTGTGGGCTCCTGTCTATGACAACCGATCCAGCATGCCTTCCTATGCTTTAGCATCAACGTCTGCTCCCAACTTACAGAGCTCCAGTTTCAGCCCCTAAGAGAGCAGTTTCTGATGCTTTCACAAGCAGCTGAATCTTTTTTTAGTCTGTAGTGGATTTATCTCTCCACATTATTTATAAAAAAAGCCCAAACCTTCAGGAGTTACCACTGTTCTGCTGCATCACCCTGGCTGCTGAATCTGTACTGATGTACCAATGACTAAAAGTTCTTGGGTTGAAATAAGTTACTGCAAATGCACAGTGGCTGATTTTGAAACCACAACATTGCTACAATTTATTATTATTTTTACAAAATACCCAAAGTGATCAGACCATATTGTAGGTTACTGGCTTGCCAAAGGTCATGTTTTAAAATCAAAACCATTTCTGAGTTACAGAAGTGCCAAAACCAATCTTGAACCAGGTTTGTTTCTGGGGTTTTTTTTGTTGTGTTGTGTTTTTTGTTTTGGGTTTTTTTTTTTAAACCATCCCCATCCAACAAAACAGCTGTATAACTTAAAACAGAAACAAGAGTTTGTGTTGGACACTGGTTAAAAACCAACCCATCAAATCATGCTTGAGCAGGAGCCTTGTATGGCAAAGACCTAACTGAGGGCAATTTAGTGCCAAGATAGAGACCCTCTATGGGTTTATAATGGAAATACTGACACAACCTCAACTATAGGGATGCAAATGTGCCCTAAAACACTGTACTTGCGTTTATTAATAAAAGTGGTAGTGTTTACATTTGCAGGTATCTTACACTTCAGCATCACGATGAATACTGAGTAGAATGAGTTAAGTTTTGGCTGTAAGGTCAGAAGTTTCCAAACAGATGAATGAGACAGAAGTGAAAGTCCTCAATCATGAAAACAAGAAGTTCAAATAAATAAATAAAACAAAACTAGGAAATATGGGTAAGCATTAGGTTGGAATGGTTCAATTAACTGCAAATTATGGCCACTAAATTAGAGACAGAAGAAAACACAGTTACTTATTAAATAGCAAGCATTAAAGCTTTATGGTTTTTTGTATTTAAAAAAAAAAGAAAGCTGTTAAAAATAAGACTTGCATTTACCAGGCCACCAAACTGCATGGACTAATAGAGACTAACCAAAGGCAATACTGAAACATTAAGACACACACACACACTCTCCATACTTGTGCAACTCAACCATGTTCAAAACAATTGCCTTTTTCCTCACTTCAGAAAAAAAAAGCCTCCCCTAAGTATTTCTGTTCATATAAAGCTTTAGGTTTCTTCAACTGCTGTTCTTCCATAGCTCATTGTTACTATGTATCCTCGTCAGAGGAAGAAGTTTATGGTTTTAATTGGGGTTTTCTTTAATGGAGGTGCTTTGTGTCTCTCCGATGAGAGATTACATTCCTCACACCACTACAGGCTTTCCCCATTTATAAACGTGGTGTTTACTTCAACTCCTCCTAGGCTTAAAAAGATAAGGGTTGGCACTAAAATAAAGATTTTGGCTCCTGTAACTAAAATTAAGGCTCACAATGAATTTCCTTTCCACTACCTGTGTCCCATTTTTACCTAGTGGAAACACCAGCCCTTCACCTACAGGCACTGGATACATTCTTCAATCGTGGGGGGCTATTCTGGGTCACGTTCTCCTGCACTTCTACAAAGTTCAGGTGGCAACTTTCTAAACCTGTGAACAGGAAAGATCATTGTTAAAAGATGAGCAGCTAAAATTTTCAGGCAATTTAGTGTCTTCTGGCAGATCACTAGTAAGATCTTTTGAGTCAAGATGGGGCAGTAACTCCATCAGGTCCTTGCTGTTTACGTGAAAAGGGACGAGGTGATTGATTTTCCTTTCAAAGTTTAGCCACAAAAGCAATGAAAACTCACAATTCTGAACAGTTGTATTAAAAAGGCATCTGGTACTTGAAGCAAATCTAGCTGCACAGACATCACTGACCACACCCTAACGTAAATTTAAACTGGACCTCTTCCCAAAAAAGAAAGTTAACACAGTCTCTGGGGTGGAGGGAAGCTAGTGTGAAAGGCAAAGAGGCAAGTATTTTGGTGTTTGATTCTTGTTTCCTTTGTTTTCCCGTTAAAGTCACTGCAGTAAGATCCAGATAAGTTTACGGGTGTAAGTGAAGGGGGAACAGGGATGCTGGAGTAATATAGGCTAACACTGTTCTAGATGTGTTATTACAGCTGTAATTTCTGACTCTGTACAAATTGTACACGTAGGTTTAGACACATGAAAAAGTAACACACTCACAGAGACATAAAACACCTAGGTATAAAATATAAAGCAGTGTAGTAGTTACTAAAATTACATGCTCTCTTATTGCTACAGTGATTTTTGCTCTTTTTCTTTTTACTGTACCACATGTTGTTCTAAGCATATAATTTGCATAAATTATTCAAGTTTAAGAAAAATCCACACATCTTCACTTTAAGCTACTTATATAGTTAATATAAAACAAAAAGGTTCTAAAGTATCTCTTTATTAAAAGAGAAATAAAAATGTCATTTGAAACTGGAATTCAGTGGCCAAATCCAAGGGCAGTGCACACCTTGTCAGTCTGTAGGAGTTTGCCCACGCAGCGCAAGTGGAGGGTGGTGGGGTATTTGGCCCAGTCTAGAGATGGTCGCCGGACCTGCATGATGCCCTCTGTGTCTGTTATTGTTCTGGTTCTGTCTTTAGCAAAAAGGACTATGAATGACCAAAGACTAACATTTATAATTCGTAGCAAAATTTGGTTTATGTAGAAACAAGCCATGTTTTGCATTTGGATAGAGATTTAAATGAATTAAAGCTAAAAATTAAAAAGCATGATGATGCTGCAACATCTGGTCACTTGTTGAAGACCTCACTTTTAAAGTGGTTAAGTTTGCACAATTTGTACTTTTTTCTTTTTTTTTTCTTTTTTCTTTTTTTTTTTTTACTAAACAGTATTTTTCCTTCTTTTATAAACCAGAAAAACTAAACTACAGATAAATTTTCCCTACCTTGAGCTAATGCTGCAGATAGGGTTGACAAAGCTGTACAGCGCAATCAAACATACTTACATCTTAGCTCATTGTACAGGTACAGCCATAATCAAGGCACAAAGATCTTCTACAAGTTATTTTTTTTCAATAAAGTTGTACAAAATAATACATTTTACAGTCTGTACAAGAATAATAATCCAGCAGTAAAATAAAAAATGAGGGGAGGGAAGAAGAAAAAGAGGGGAAAGACTGTGAGGACTACAGTCCCGATAATGATTTTTATAGCAGACGGGATCATCAGTGGACAAACTGAAAACAGTGTGTGGTTAACTCTTTCTGCAATCACAGGCCATACGCAGTTCAATTCGTAAATGTCCATGGTTGTCTTTAGACCACCAAGACTGGTTTTAAAAATACCCTTCTGAAAGGTAGCGGTTGGTTTTTGCACTGTCTAGGTCTGTTGTAGAATTGTCAGTATTTCCGTTCAAAGCCACATTACAGTCAGAGAACCAAACTCAAGTGTCTGTCTTCAAACTTGGTCTGTGACTTGGCACCTTCTTTAGTCTGATGCAGTGAATGATACAAAGTGGAGATCACGGGTTATATGATTATGCCCACAACAGTGCTAAATTACCTAAAGTTTTCTCTCCCCAATTTTTGTTTCATATTTTAATTTTTGTATCCCCAATTCTTTCAGGTGCTCCACATTCAGGGATTTTAATTAATTAGTTTTTATTTTTTTCCTTTTTTTTTTTTTGGTTAATAACAGTGTTAGGGAATCCTCATGGAAATGGCCTTTTAAGTGTTAGGGGCCATCTCAAACTGTCCGAGGGGTACAGAAGCAAGCTTAGAAGTGCTGCTATTGTCCAGCAAGGAGAAAAAGTCGAGGGGTGCAAATCAATGGGAGATTCAAACAGTTCTCTTCCACCCTATGTGGGCAAGGGTGTTTTTTTTTCTTTTTTTAATAAGGAATAAGGAGTCCAAAACACAGAAAAAAGTGCTCTCCATCACAACAACTCGTATTGGCGAAGGTGCATGCGCTGAATAATGTCCCGACAGTCATTGAAAACCCTCCGGATGTTCTCTGTATCCACTGCACATGTGAAGTGAGGATAGCAATAGTGCCTTCCATCTCCACTCGCTGTGCTGATTCTCTGTTAAAAGAGAGAGATACTGCATTAAAACAGAGCTGACTGGGGAAAAAACCCTCATGTTCTCAAAACACAGGTGAATGAAGGTTAAGATACAGATGTGCGAGTTGTGTTTTCAAAGGGTGTAACTAAGTGGCAAAATACCACAATTTTTCTCACCTAAAATGTGAAATTGAAAATTATGGGAATTCTACAGTGAGAAGGTCACTGCATACTGGGGAATTTCAGAGCTAAATGAGAACGCAAATGCTATTATCTATATGCAGCTTTGGTGGATTTAACCACCCAACTCCTAGTTCATTTGTCCATGAAGTTAGTGGGATTTTGCCTCCTTGTAGAAGGCATTTATCTCTGCTTTGCATTTACAGAAAGCCTCCCTCAGAATTTTATTTTCACAGAATCACAGCATGGTTCGTGTTGGAAGGGACCTTAAAGACCATCTAGTTCCAACCCCCCTGCCATGGGCAGGGCCACCTTCCACTAGACCAGGTTGCTCCCAGCCTCCTCCAGCCTGGCCTTGGACACTGCCAGGGAGGGGGCATCCACAGCTTCTCTGGGCAACCTGTTCCAGTGCCTCACCACCCTCTCTGGGAAGAACTTCTTCCTGATATCTAATCTAAACCTCCCCACTTTCAATTTAACCCCGTTACCCTTTGTCCTGTCACTACAGGCCCTTGTAAAAAGTCCCCCCCCAGCTTCCTTATAGGCCCTGTAAGGCTAGAAGGGCCCCCCAGAGCCTTCCCTTCTCCAGGCTGAACACCCCCAACTCTCTCAGCCTGCCCCCATAGCAGAGGGGCTCCAGCCCTCTGAGCATCTTCATGGCCTCCTCTGGACTCGCTCCAGCCGGCTGATAGCCTTCTGATGTTGGGGACTCCAGAGCTGCGGGCCATTTTACCCCATTTTAAAATGAGTACAAAATTTGATTGCCATGCTCACCATTACAAGTAACTGTAGTAATATAAAAAAATCCCCATCTATTATAGCATCAGCTGACCAGTAATGAGAAAGATAATATGAAAAAGAACATTAATATTTTACAGATGATGCATAATTTGTAATCTTTATCTTTAGAAATGACGCATGGAATAAATTCTGGCTCCATTAATAACAGCAGGACTTCACTTGTTATTCTATTTGAGGTTTCTTAATTCCCACCAATTTTTTTGCTGTTTAATTATGGACTGTGTCCACAAACAAATATCCAAAGAGCGTTAACAAACAGCAGCGAAACTCTTTAACGTAGCAGTGTTCTACGCAGCGTGGATGTTAAATATAAATGACACAAAAAACGACCGCATTCAGCATTAGTAGAAGGTGTGTTAGAGCCTGTATTTGAGAAGAATTGCCTAAGAAATACTGAAAGAAAGGAAATACTTACAAGAAACTCGTCTCTAATAAAATACTTGGCCCTTGTAACTCTGGGATCCTCACCAGGCTCTGGTGTTGCTGAGTAATAATAAAATAGATAGGTTTCTAATTAAAACAGATGGTTTTTGGTGATAGTTCTTACAAAAATCGTAACTTGTTCTGTTTTCTGCTCACATACGATAGAAACATAGTTTGCAAAACTAACTACGAGCTAAGACAAACCATAACAGTGAAAGCAGCCAGATTTCAGAGGAACAAAGGAATATTACAGTGGCCATAGTACCAGGCATTTGGCAGGTGAGAGAAACCACCAGATATGACATGGGGAGTCCAGAGAATTGTGACAAGCTGTACTGTGGTCTGCACCAGCAAAGTAACAAGATTTTGGCATGATGAAAGTTTTGTATATTAAATGTCCAAAATATAGGATTATCTCATTATTAATACCTAAAATTTAACATTTCAGCTTGGCTAAAAGACAATGAAGATTACATCTACTTAAGAGTTTTCAAGTCTCAGCTGAAAAGACCAAAACCGTTACAAACATGATTACTAAGAAAATGGGAAATTGCTAATAAAAGTTAAAAACCTTACCATCATCTGGTGTAGTGTAGCGAGCGAATTCTGGAAAGTAGTCTTCAATTTTAGATTTCCCTGCCAAAACTTTCTCTGCTAGCAAGTCTTGTTTATTCAGGAAAAGAATTACTGAAATGGTCCGTAGCCACCTGTAGAAAATTGAACGCAAACACTGAGAAGGCACAGCAGGGATCATACAGCAAAGAGACTTAATCCAGCTCTGGAGACAGCAGTCACATGACACTATGATGACTCTGAAAGGTTCCTTTTATACCTGAATTTTGGTAATTCTGGGTGTACACACCCCAGTTTGGTTTGTGTGCTTCTAACATCAAATAGGTGAGCGTAGCCGCTTTCTAGTGTGCTACTCTGTCACTGCTTTCATTATTTCAGCCTCAACATGGCAAGGGCCTGGTTGTAACTCTCCGGAGTTTTCTTCAAGTAGCTGAGCGCACAAGGCGTTAGTGTAACAGGCAGACTAGCTCGGACTGCACAGGAAGAAGCAAGGAACACAGGCGAGGCTGCTGTCGTGGGTTAACCCCGCTGGGCAGAGGAGCACCACAGAGCTGCTCGCTCACTTTCCCCCTCAGTGGGACAGAGGAATAGCAAAGGAAGATTAAACGCAAGAAAATTTGGGGTCAAGATAAAGAAATACAAATATCAATTGTTTAATAAGTGAAAGAGAGAATAAACCAAACCAAGTGATGCAAAGGCAATCACTCACCACCTCCCATGGGCACACCAATACCCAGGAGATGGTTAACCCTCCTAAGCCCTTTCCCCTTTTATTGCCCAGCGTGACGTTGCACGGCACACAACACCTCTTGGGCCATCTGCCCGCTTGTGTCCCCTCACAACCTCCCAGGTTGTTCACTGGGGGGCAGAGTGAGAAACATCACAGCTACAACATCAGTGTTACCAGTATCACTGACGCCAAAATGTGTGAGATGGCACTCCTGTGAGCTGCTATGAAGAAAATTAACCCCACCCTCGCCAGGCCCAGCACACAAGTCTTGACTATAGTATAAGACAGGATTGCTGTAAACAATGAAACTTCCATCCACAGACCTGTTGTTCCAGATACTCTTGAAGAGGTTTAGTGCTTCTTGAAGCCGATTGGTCTGATTGTCCTCTCGTATAACCATGTTGTAGCTACTGCTCGCCACCACAAATATAATAGCAGTCACGTCTAAATTAAGAAATACCCATTAGTCAATATGAAACTTCAGAATGAATATCCAGAAATCCCCAAGTTCAGTAAAAAGCTGCAAGACTTCAGCCTCATGGAAGGGACAGGCTGGAACACTACCGACAGCTTTCTAACACCAGAAACAAAACCAGAAAGTGCAGAAACCATTAAAGGTAGGAAGGGCAGGCCACAGGACACAAGCTGGCGGAATGACAGGAACCGTAGAAAAGACAGGAACAGAAGCAAGAGAGAAAAACTGAGGAAAGCTAGGAGGAGAACCTGAAGATTTAAAAGGTGTAAAGCAATTGAGAAAGCAACTCTGAGCTATCAAGACAGGACAGGGAGGCCCTTGGGGGAAGACCTCAGGACAAATGGCACTTTCGGTCTGCGTGAAGAGCAATAATAGAAATAGCAGATTGCTGTGAATTCATGGTTAATTCCTCTAGTCCCCCTGTCATGGCCTATACTCCTTAGAGGCCCCTATCTCCTTCTTGGGAGATATTCCCAGGATCACAGAATCCAGGTCTCTGTTTCCATGTGGTTGTGCTGGTCCTGACCCCTTATGCTGACTTCCAGGCTCATCCACCTCAGACACCAACAGCAGAAGGGATGAGTCAGATCATGAGGTGACAGCAGGAGGAAGGAGCAGAGGTAAACCCCAAACAAATCTGTTATTAATAGCTCTGAAGAAAAAAGTGCACAGAGTTCCACATAAGTAAGCGTTCAGGTGATACTCTGTGACAGTAACCGTAGCGAAATAGGATGAATTCCAAGTTGCATTCTACCTTATCCGTTCTGCAGGATCTCACCGTAACTTTCCTCAAGAAGGTAAGACTTTTGCACAGCTTCATGAATATTTTGTCCAAACGACAAATTAAAAAAAATACTTTCACCAAATCCAGTTTTCTTAAAACGTGTGTGGAGAAAGGTTTCGCATCTCAACCGAGGTGCAGGGTAGAACAACAGCTGTAGTGGAGGTCCACGCAAGAGTTGAGGATAGACACGAGACTATCTAATGTACACGTACGGGAGGTAAGAATATAGTCACCTGAACTACGCTGACGGGGGCATTAAGACTCCAGATCTTACAGAATGCCTGCAGACGTTTCAGAGCTTACCCGTACCTGGGCTAGTGCTACGTCAGCATTCTAAGGAATCTAGCTTATATGCAGGTTACTTAAATGAGCGTGTTTGTTTATATGTTTGCAGCAAGGGCTGTTTTTCAAGAAAGTGTATTAATATCCGTGGCTCCCTCGGAAAGTGCAGATTTACAAACGCCATCATACACTTTTCAACACGGGCATTTTGGGGCCGTAACATATTATATATGTTATAAGTGAGAAAATTAAGATTGTTTTATGAAATAGTTCTCTGCAAAATTTTCATGCCCAAACAAGAATTCTAATCATACCATTAAAACACTGGATCCATTTTCGGCGTTCATCTCGTTGCCCTCCAACATCAAACATACTAAGAAGGAAACATAAAATGAGTCAGAATACTCTTCCCCCCCCCCCAAAATGCAAACAGAAAATGTAAGAAATTCTAGGACTTCCAAGTCACAGAAGCTAAAAGCAATTAAGGATTTTAAGACCCTGAACAGGTGACAGATCACCAATGTATGCATGCAGACCTTTTATCACAAGATGTTTGCTTCCACTAACAGCTGCACTTGAAGGTAAGACATTCTGGCACATGTACACTGCAGATTCATTTTCACCCTTAAAAGCTAAACCATTACAAATGGTCCTACAACCAGCCATTCACTGAAACAAGTTTCACAGATCTCCACCAGACTAAAACTCAGTAGTTTTTGTTTGGATCAAGCAATCTTTCTAAGCTGGGAAAGTAAAGAGAACATGCGCTGTCTGTTACTTAGATATGTATGAAGTTTTTGGTCAAGTATTTCACTATATAAACTAGCAATGAGTCAAATACTCAGGAAAGGCAGTAATAAAACCAGGTTTAAAACAGTCTGTTCTTTGCAATTTGAAATAAAAGCAGAAAATTACACACCAATTTGTGTTTCTTTTTAAAGCCAGACTACTAAATTAAAAAATTATAAAATACTTGCATTACAGTAGTTTCAATGACTATATGGTAGACTGTCCTCCAATTTACCCTGGTATTTGTCTGCATTGTATTAAGGAAAAAAAAAAAGGATGAAAAAAAGATTAAAAGAAAAGACAAAAAAAGGACATACTTACTGAAAATTTACTTTATCCACCTGAAACTTGGTTTCAAAAATTCCTGATGTCAAAACTCTGCATCTGAGAAGATCCTAGAGCAAAGGAGAAGTCATTGATTCAACACAAATACTTCACAATTCTTCATATACCCCGCAAGAGACATAAAAACCTTGTACCCAGTGCTGACAGTGTATGCTGTACTGCAGAAACAGGGAACAGGGCGCTGTGAGGCTGCATTTACGGTTTTGAGAACCTGAACATGTGTGCACACACTGGGGTGTGCTCAACTTTCACAGTACTTATATTTTCACAAGCAGGTCCTAAGTGCCGAGCTTGGAATAGGAGGAAACATTTAGAGGCCACTTAAAGCAAACCCAACAGCGCAGACCCATCCCTAGAGATTAGGTGATGCAGTCACAGACTTCGGTGGGATTATGGCACACAACAGGATCTTTAAACTACCACCAAATAATTCCCAACCCCAGAAGACAGACTGCTCCCCCAACTGTTCAGTGCCCGGCTAGTAGAAGCAGTGTCTGGGTCTCAGAATTTTCCATTTTTTCCTTCAAAGAATCAGGAGCTCAACCACTTAAATCTTATAAAGAATTGGGGTCTACAAAGAAAAATTCCCTGTAGAGACAAAAGTGATAAGCAAAAGCTGTGAGGTACAAAAACCCCACCAAAATCCAACTTCCATTTACTGCGTACTGCAAAGCAGTGACAGCCACATCCAGTGCCTAGTGGGTAACTGATCTAGAAGAACCTAATTTGCATCGGCTCCGCCTGATCACACAGTCCAGATGTAACTAAGGACAAAATACCACTTTGAATTCGACTAACGGTTTTGTAATTCAGGACTTAAAGTTTTGGTTTTCTTCACAATGGGTCTAAATAGCAGATAAACTGTAACATTTGCAGCAGACAAGATCATGCAAGCCGAACAGAATGTAAAAAACCAATATGCACAATAAAAGCTTTGTTCTTCCTACACAGGTATCAAACTGGTTAGTCAAAGTCAAAACCACCCAAAATCCAAAGGTTAGACAGCTCTGTTAAATCATTAAACAAAACTGCTACATTTTAACGGCAGTTTTCTGATGGTGAATGATTGTTGTCTGGCTCTTTTAATACTCAAATTGAAACACGTATTTATTTAAACACTGTTGTGATGTGTGTGAAACAGTTTGAAAACTCAAACGCCCCAATAAACAGCAGCAAATTTGGAAAGCTCTGCAGTTTCGGAGATCAATACAAGCATGATGTTGGAAAAAAAAAGGGCACTCACCCACCTCAAAGGAAAGAAAAGAAGTGATTTGATTATTACACTCAGGAGTTCTTTTAGGAGAAACATGTAACGTGTCAGAGAATAATCCAAAGGGACCTGTTTTACTGTGCCCTTGTGGGGAGTTCAGTGCAGTGCACGGTCACAGACAAGTGCCGTAAGGACTTAGTTACTTGCAGAAGTATGTAATTATTTTACTTAAGTAACTATTTAAGTACTCACCTTAAGTAATTACTACAATTGTAAGCACGATACTTGGTACATATTACGTATAGCAACTACAAGTTAAATTTCTGACACCCTTAGCCCCAGTGCAAGACTTGTTTTAAAGTTTCGTATCTGAAGATTAGTTGCTCCAAATTTCCAATATAATAACCTATATAGTTACTATTTTGTTTCCTAAAAATAGAATTATTTCAGTCTTAAGAAAGTCTTGTTTATAAAATAACTCAGATTTTTAAAAGGATGAATGATTGTATTATTCTTGAACAACTGTAAAGGATACAAACACTTTATCAACGCCAAAGTTATGGGACATTAATCTGGTTTTTGGTTATTTGTTCTTTGGAAGTATGCTAGAAGCTTAACTGCATTATCTATGGGCAGAAAGCTAGGAATATACATGGGATTTTGGATTAGGGATTGGGTCCATCCACAGATTATCTGTAACATAGTAAAAACTACAATTTCCTTATGAACCAACTTTGGCTCAAAGAACGTGCATGACGGTTATTCAGCATGGAGGGCAAACTACTGTAAATATCTGAGTTTTGTTGTCACAGAACCATGATCCAAGTCCTGAATCCAGGCAGATTTTCACCTCCCAGTACATTTACATGGCTAAACATCATCCAAATCACAAAGCAGTTTTTACTGGAATACTAAATATGTACAGGGCCTGGCAATCCGTGTATCAGTGCCACAAATGGCCAGTAGACAATGGACACGACAGACATCCTCGAAGCCGGAGGGGCTGACAGACCGTGCGGTTTCTTAACGAAACTCTCCTTACCTGGTCAGACGGTGTGTACTCGTTTTGTTTGACTATGTCAATCTTGTCTAGAAAACTGGGGAGAGGAAACAAAAAGAGGAATTTTCATTCTCAAACGGACAAACTACCTTCACGCTTTCGTAACCGCCAGGTTCCCGGGTAAAAGCTGTCCAATTTCCACGGCCGGGATGCCCAACGCGCATGCGCGAGCACGCGCGGTTCCCAGCGCCGGCCAGCAGAGGGCGCAGCCCGCAGTTCTCTCTCAGGTCGGCGCTCTCACGCCAACACCCCCCACCCTCCCAAAACGTGCCGGCAGCTCCGTTCTGGGATTTATTCACCTAAATTGTACAGTACAGCCTGCTACTGCTAACAGTACAGCAATGACTCAAACTGCCTACATGCAATTTTCCCCAAAGGAAGATGAGTATTTTGTAAAAGTGTACCGCCGCTGTCATTCTTCTCATAAATGGAATCCCTAAGCCAACCTCATTGCAAGTTCCGTTAGGTGCTTGGAGCAGTAGCAGTAATAGGCCAACTGGGTACAAAAAGCAGTATTTCATTCAAATGCATTAGGCATTACCTAAAGACTTTATCCTGGAGTTTATCTTTAAAATGTTTCTACCAATTAACTGTAACCTCCTAATTATCTTTCACTTCAATTCCAAGAGCAAAAAGCTCACGTAGCCAATTTGTTACGTCCGTTTTATTGAGTTGTTACTGTGAGACTTGAAGACGCGGCAAAGCAGCAGCTTCAGGCCGTGGGTTTTACGCCCGCGGCACCCCCAGCCACACTGCCCAAGGCTGAGCTGCAGCAGGGCTGCGCCGCGCTCCGGCACCTTCCATTGCCGGACTATTAGGAGACCCGGCAGTGCTTCCACAGGTAACTTTACCTGTAACGCTAACAACTGATCACAGTCCTAAAGCCAATATACTTTAAGTTTCCTTTTACATTCCTTTACAAAGCAGAAATCACAAAGAGAAGGCGAGTTTTCCCTTCTGATCCCTACGTACGCAGGTACGCCGAGAGCGCATCGACTACGGGCACCGGCGGCAGCTGGCTAGCCACGTGCCAGACTCACAAATCAGAAACCAAACCCCACTAAAATCAGTGAGGGTCCTGGAGCTCCCTTTCAGCCCCTGCTTCCCAACTGACTGTCTAAAACACATCGAGAAGAGCAGGGGACGGAGTGTGATTCAACAGTGGCTTCAGCGTAGCACCCCCTTTGCCAGGAACCAGGCCACCTTGTTTCAGAGACAAATGAAAAGTAGTTTTTGTTTAGTCTGAATTACAGAATTTTAAACACATAAAAATCTGTCTTAGTAAACATGCTACTAAAAACACGAGACCAAATTCCATCATGACAGGCGACACGGAGGCTGATACACAACTAAAAACTGCTAAAGCTGAGACCAAATCATGCTCTGCAATTTGCACGCTCTAATTTTAATTTTGGCTTTTCCAGGCTGTTAAGTAATTGTATTTTTCTTTCTTTAATCCAAAGGAAAAGTGAAGCTCTTTGTTCAGCACATAGAGGATGTCAAATACATACAACAATTACGAATTCAAACTAGGACGAGTGCTTCCCCGTTATATTCTCCCCTAAGACGAGTTTCAGAATCGAGTCTCACAGGTTGGGGGTGCTTGAAAAACGTTCAGAACATGACATGTTCAGGAAGGTACAGAGGTGATTACAACGATGGCCCAGCCTTTCTGTACCGAATCTATCCAAGCATAACGTTATGTGCAAGGTCCCACATGAGGTGGATTTTTTTTTTTTTGGTTT
The DNA here is from genome assembly GCF_000690775.1 of Eurypyga helias. Lineage (NCBI taxonomy): Eukaryota > Metazoa > Chordata > Aves > Eurypygiformes > Eurypygidae > Eurypyga > Eurypyga helias. Next base: position 20,615 of record NW_010254377.1, read on the forward strand.
TGTTTTTAAACACTCTGCTAATCAGCTTAATGGATTTTGGAAACTGACAATTAGAAAATAACAACAAGATATTGCTAAAACCTGGAACTGAAAGTACAAACCTCTTACTGTTGTTTATGCAGACTATTTTTAGGCCTATGATTTCCTTGAAAAACATCAGCCACATAGGAGCAGCAGTACTGTACTTGAGATGAATTCCAATAGCTATGTTCATGCCAGGTAAAACAAGTTCGAATAGAATAAACATTTCTTCTTCCCCCCTAAACAAGTTCCAACATTCAGTAACATCTGATACTCATAACAATACTCGCTCAAGAAGGAAGTCTTTCACTGTGTGACAGCTACCAGAAAGCCAACCCTGCTTCCAGTGGCATTTTAGGGAAAATGGAGCAAAGCAATACATTAAATGAAGATTTCCTCCTGTGCATGTGCCTTTTCATAAAAGTCTGCTCTAGCAACTTTACAAAGGGCAAAAGACATGAAAAACCAGTTTGATTTTTTGCTCACACATAAAGGGAATTATTCTTTCAGTTTGTCGACTGAAAAGTAGATGTGGCTGTGAGGAGAAGAGTGGCAAACATTCTGATACATCTAAAGTAAGGAGCAACAGCGGGAGCATTAGAGTTCAGAAAAGATCAATACGCTATGTTCAGAGACTTCTAAACCCATGTTTGACAAGACCAAATAATTTATCCAGTAAATTAAACTAATAATCAAGTCAGATGAGAACAAAGCCCAGTTTCAAATAAAAACAAATTCACCATCATCAATTTCTATTTTTAAATCTTGTTATGCTCTACCCAAAACACAACTGAGGCCACTTCAGTACTACTCCGTGTGCTGAATTCACTGCTGTTCTAGGCTGTTCTAAGTCTACTGCAGATATGCCCATCTACTGTGTCAGCAATGAATTTCACAGGGAGAAAGGAAAGTGACCTTGGTGAAATAATTCAAATAAAACTGTCAAACCACGAAAACAAATTTTATACTGCGAGCAGGTCTTGCACCAAGTTACAAAAGTCAGGTTTTTTTGTTCTGTAAAATTTTCCCAGAGATTATATGGGAAAGCTATTTTCCAGAAAGCAATTCACTCAGCATCGCTGCCAGTTCTCACTTGGGGCCAGATTCCGGACACGACTAAATACCAGGATTGGTTATTGCTCTGCAATATACTGTCACTTAGCATAAGGTGCTCTTGCCTGTCTTATAAAACATCAATACCACTATGATGTGACACGTTAAAAAAACCCCAGAAAGACAAGACTTTAGGCCATTTGTAGGCAGCAACACTAGGGGAGCAGCACCTCCAGGACAGCAGCAGATGTATCCCTCAGACAGTAAAACAAAAGGCAAGAGTAAAAATTTAGAACACACTAAATAAAAAATGCACTTTATTTTTGGGTCTCTTTCTTCAGCTTGGGGAAGACAAAACACACATGGAACGTTTTAAACAGACCTTTGTGAAGAATCAATTGTTTTTTAAATTTACGGGGTGTGCTTAGGAGGCAGAATTCATAGAGATGCACAGAAGCTTTCCGTAGCTCCTGCAGGTCAATGTAGTTAAGTCATACACGTATCCCCAGTTCTTTCCAAAATTTTAATAAGCCTATTAGGTCAAAACCATGACCCAGTTTTTAGATCAAGACATATGCTAGCTACTGATTTATTCTGGAGTTCTTCCATACTGAGGGAGTTGTTTTATCCCTACGTGGGGGGAATTTCCTGAATGAACAATGCTGCTGCCAGACTAAGAAATGCAGCCTGCACTCGTTTTTCCCTGCTGAAAAGGTATATAACACACTAAATCTTCCACCTCAAGAAGCAACAAAACTTCACCCTTTTGGGAAGAAGGGGGAGGGGGAAATCAGACTGCCTTGCCTCGAGCATTTCCTGACTGTCTCTTCAATGACAGTAACTTGAAATTTTACTGTTTGTGATCTGACGAAACGGTGGGCCAGTAAGTAATTTTTTTTTCTCTGTGAAGAAGAGCTTTTCCTTTCAGTCCAGAACACTGGAAAGGTCTCTTCAGACTGGTAACGCACCTATATTTGAAAAGCTTTATTTCCAGCAGATTTTTCTTTTGTCGAGTCATAACCTGAAGTCATATACAAAATGTCTCTCTTAGAAGACGGATGAAGATCTCATCTCCAGTGTCCGTAAGACACTGCAAATGAAGACTTCAACATCTGAATTCCAGCTAAATGCAACATTTGTTTGTAAGTTATAGCCCTCAACAGTAGTGCTGGAACCCTGTGAAGTTTCTTGCCTCTGAAAGCCTCAAGCTTTGTTACAGACAGTAAATCATACTCACAGCTCCTGCCTGCCTTCCCTCACACTGCATTTCCTGCCTCTACCATCGCATCCTGAAACACACACCTTACATTAACCCTATTTAAAGGTAGGCACACAGGGAGTAAGTTAATTGCCCCAAGTCAGTGGAAATGGAATTTTCATTTCCTCTGAGTCACGCGTTTTTATCAAGATATTACTAAGAATTAACCAGAATATTACTAAGAATTACCAAGATTTTACTAAGAATTAAAGTTGTATTTACCCTGATCACCTCTAAAACAGTCCTTACAATTCAGGTTTCTATATCCAAAAAAAAATTAATATTAATGCTCTTCCTAAAGACCACACTGTGCAAAGGCCCAGAAGATTTTTATTTATCAGGACTACAAAAGTAACTCAAAGCTACGTAAAGTACTTTTAAGCTGAAATTTAACTCAACGTTAATAGTGTTTTATTAATAAAAGCATTTGTTTTTTATTTCTCAGAACAGATCATGCTTTACTTCTACTTCACTCCCTTTTTAGTACTTGCCATAATTCTTCATGTTATTCAGCAACAGCTTTCGAAGAGCTAAATGGTTCCCTATTCAATAAATTCCTTCTTTTTTGTCTATGCTGAAGCCAGAGTCACAGGATTAGTACGAAGATAAAATGCACTCTAAAAGCGTATTCAAGCTGCGAAATACACGATGTACATACTGTAACTTTAACACAGTTTAAAGCCAGTTAATACGGGTTTTCCAAAGCCTGAAAAACCAGGTCTGTTGGAGTGACAACACCATGGCTTCCCACGCCGGGCCACACGCTGACAGAACCCAGGGTGCCCGGGGCTCACTTCCAGTTCCAAGCACACATGCACACAGCGACTGTCCCTCAAGTCTGCCCGTTCCTGCTCTTCTTGGGAGCAAGCAGGATATTGAGGGGGAGTCCTATTCCTTAAACTGTGCGAAAGATTTCTTTTATACTTCAGCTAGTTCATTTTGGAAGAGGAGCAGAAAAGCAGGCCAAGATGCAAATAAAATAAGCGTTCGATCTGCTAGTATTTAGGGTATGCTGAAAACATGGAGAGTAATGAACCCAAACCGGTCATGTTGTTCCTCAAAATGAAGTTAAAAAGTAAAATTGGGGCATTAAAAAACAACAAACAAAAAGTCTACTAAAGATATACTGATATTTTCTATGATTTGCAAAGGTGAAGTTTTTACTGTTAAGAAGACATGCCACAGACTATTACTGGACGATTAAAAATACTCAGAAAGGCACAGCTCTTTTTTTTCCTCCCCTAAACAAAACTAGACAAGGAGAAAGGGAAAATTCTATCAAAACCTTTGCAATTACTTTAACTCTTTCACCAAGAAAATAAAGGAGAAAAAACCCCAACCCTTTAAAGGCAGGCACATGGGGTAACAAATATTCCTGGTATCATTATGAGAGCACTACATTGCACGTGAAAACATCTCACGAACAATGATCCTGTAACAAAATTCTGCACGTCATTTCGCAGACATTCAAATCTAGATTTTATTGGAAATGATCTTCAAATTGTAGTTCAAGCTCTAAACAAAAGCAAACCAAAAGACAACTATTTAGAAAACTTTCCCAAGAAGCTGCACATTTTTTTTGGGGGGGGGGGCTGTTGGTGTGTGGGGGGGGGGGGGGGGAATTTCCAGTTTCAAGTCAAACGGTTATTATGGTTTCCTTATCCAAGTAGCAGGTCACACAAAAAGATTTAAAACAGTCTAAAGCTCGGAATTTAATTAGAGACAGTATTACTGCGTACATGTCCCAGAAAAGTGATTTTGAGAGCGGCCCCAGCTGTAATTACAGAAGAACCTCGCGGCATTCCAGCCGCTTGGAGGCGGAGGGGCACCATGGGTCTCATTTTGAAGCAAATAATGAGAAAGCTGAAAAGTATGACTCCATATATTTGGAATCATCTTGTGGTAATCAAGGTTACAGTTCCTTATATGGTGTGGAGAACATGAAGCACACACAAAAAAATAGAATATTAAAACTACGGGGTATAAAGAACTGCAACTACTGCAAAAAAGATGAAACACAGCCCACCGACGAGCCAGCAAAGCCCCCTCGCTTTTGTGTCGCCGTGAAACACAAACCTTGCCCTAAAAACAAGGCTGGTTACGCACCCGGCTTCCTAAAGTGCATAATTAAGAAAGCGTAATTGGCTGGGAGGCCGTGAGGCATGAATGAATTTTAGAAAAATCCAGCAGAAGGCAAACCATCCCCTCAAAAACTGCTAGCGAGCAAAAAGAGAAATGGGGAGAAGGTAGGAGAAAAAGAAAAATCTATTTAAAGAGGTTGTAGTTGTCTATTTTTTTTTCCCCTCTGCCTGTCTAAAGTTAGTCTGGCTTAGAGGATGCACTAACTTTCCCAATCAGTTTTACATTACAGCACAAGTCCAGAAATAGCTCCCAGCCGCCTTGGCCTCTAGCACGGTTGCCATGACAATGGAACCACAGTGCTATAAATAGCTCATCAGCACCAAATCTTGTGAGACACATCTGGAATGGGGCCAGCCCAGCCCCGGCCTGACAAATAAAAATAGGCACAGGCAGTTTCAAAGGCTGGAAAGGTACAAGGCGGCTCGGCCTGTGCGGAGCAGCAGGCAGAGGAACGGCTTTGATTGCTCGTTAGCACGAGATTTATTTGATCGGAGGTGGGAAAGGTCCTAAAGTTACTTTATTGCATACTAAACAGTCAGCCCCTCTCTAAGGGCTATTTTTCTTTCTCTTCCCCTAGTCTGCAGCAAAACCATACTGCTTTTGAAACTGTAACAATGCACTCTTTTGCCCAAGAGACCATTAAAATAAGGAGAAACAGAAGAAAAGAGATCTTAGAAACTTCCCCCTCTAACTAGTTCTGTATGTTTTTGGCTCAAGTGTATTTAAGCGCCCCTGCGCGTCCGAGAGGCATCCTGGATGGGGTCCTGCACAGGCTGGAGCGCTCTGCCCCAGTTAAAATCAGTCACAGGCTGCTCAGTGCCTCCACGAGCCTGGGGGGAGACCAGTGGTTCCCCACGCGCCCCTGCCAGGCGGCAGCGAAGGCTGCTCTCCTCCTCACCCTCACCAGCGACAAAACCGCGGCCGTGGACTACGCTGAGGGTACAAACCAGCTGGGTCTGCAACTCAGGCCAGACCTGAGCTGTGCCGGCAGAGGTGGAAGGCAGAATCAGTAGTCGTGGCATGACCCAGCCCCCTTTCCAACGGCTCCGCTTGACAAAACGGCCTTTTGAGCAAGCATTTTCTTTCACTTAGTGGGTGAGAAAATGTCGTATTTTTAGCACAGACTCTTGATCAACCCATTCAATTACATCCAAATTATCTGTGTGGGAACAGAATGTTATGTCAAAAATGTTATTCAGTGTATTTGTCAATATTACCCAACAGAAGACATTTGTATAATCAGGAGATTAAATATTTTCTACAGCATGTGAAAAGCAACAGTTCAGGAATCAGACTGAAGTAGTAAGCCTTTGCTGTTTCACAGACACTGGAAATAGCAGTTAGCGTGATAGAAGAGAGAATACCACTCCCAAAATATAAAATCTTAGTTGCTCTATCAAAAACCAATAGAGACTACAGATGGTAATCAAAAAACTGCAACTATAATAAGCATTTCAGCCACAGTAAAATATCTTCCGTATGCCATACAGGCACTGTGCACACGCTCCACACAAACTGCACCATCAGCCCACAGGATTCCTTTAGGTCCCTACATGGATATTTTCATTTCTAAAAATTGTAGAGTAACTTCCATCCAGACTTAAAGCTGTATGTAAACTTCCCTCCCCTTCCTCTTACCACATCCAGGTTGCTCATTTGCCATCTGAACAACGCACGTCTCAGAAAACAGCAGTTTTCACAGAAGTATTTTGGAAAATATACTTTATAACATGCAACACAGGATTTAGGGACTTTTATAAAGATGCTCCCCATTAGTTTAAAAGCCTATAATCAACTGCAAGTTTATGTAAAAAAAGAAACGCTGCATAGATGTTTTTTCTTCCTTGAGAAAGCAATAGAGAAATTATTACCAGATAGCCCTTTCTGGCTTATATCATGAATTTCTGGTTGTGTCTGGGAGAATGATGAGAGGAGAGGGCTGTAAAGCAGAAGACTCCGTACAATAAGGCAATCCTGGCCAACACTCCGGTCCTTCAGGGGAAGGGCCCCCACAGTACCCCCAGGATGCCTGCGGAGACTAAGCCTGCCATTAACTCTTCACCTCGACCCGACACTGCTGACGGATCCCTCCTGCTCCAGCCATGGCTCCGGAGCGATGCCTCCCCATGCTTGTGCTGCTTTACACCTCCCACTGACCGGGGCACACCACATCCAAACGTTACAGCCATCTGCCTGTGGCTGCACTCCATGCTGGTTCTCCGATGAAACCCATCCCACACAGCGTCCCCCACCGATAACCCACACCACCCCCAACACCTGAGGCTGCTCCAGCTGCCTCCACTCCATCTTTGCGACCCTGTGCAAAGGCATTTTCACACTCTCACAACTACCAAAACAGACCGGTAAAAACCAACTCACTCCTGCGTGCCTCCGAGGCTCACCCCGCGTACAAGCCTGTATGTGCCCAACAACCCCTCACCCCGCCCCAGAAAATCACTTCCCCGTGCCAGAAGAAACGTAAGCTGGTCCAAAGCCAGGGTTGGGTACGGAAAGGAAAGGTAACGGTATGGATGAGCTCACCACGCCGTGATCTGATTCTAGGGCAAGCCCGGGGCAGGAACACAGTGTGAGTGAGAGGGACATGGCGCAATCCCTACTAACCTTTTCTTTCTTTGACTGCAAAAGAAGCCAAAACCATGGGAAAAGGTGAAGCAATTAAATGTTCATGTAACAAAATCTCACACTTCATTTTGCTTTCTGCCCCTCTTCTCCAACTTTCGTTCCTGAATTTTGGTGCGCCAAACACACCAGGGACTCGGCTCTAGCTAATGAACAAATCTCTTGCAAAACACGACCCAATCTATTCCTTTAGATATGGGATGTTCTCTCTTCTCTACACTTTACAACAACTGTGCTTGCCTGCCCTCGGTTTTACGTATCCCTACTAATGAATCGGTGTTTAAAATCAAACAAGCAGCAAATTAATCAGAAATCAAAACATCAGCCGTCTCCAAACAATTCACGTGTCCCCGGAAGCAGAACGAAAGGCAAATGGTGCGCTGGGCCTGGGGAGTTCCCAGGGTCGTCAAACCCCAGACCCGAGGCTGGGATCGGGCACAGTGACTGGGAGAGCCGGCACAGAGGGCAGCCTGCGCTCCCCAGCGGTTCTGCGGCTTTCATGCCTGTCCTCTGGAAGATGGAAAAAGGTCTGGATTTTTCTGTTGTAAGCTGGTTTCAATTGCCAGCTGAAGTCACAGGGACTGCAGTTATGTTGGTTTCTTCTGCTTTATGACTGCATCGCTCCTGTGCTCTGTAGGGGCTCAACCGGGAGGGAAACTTTAATAATTTTTCAAAATCTGTCTAAATCAATCAGGTGTCATAGGAATCTTCTTAGGTTTAAGAGTATTTGTTGCTAACTTAGACTAAAGATACTTTAAGCAAAGTCATTTAGGCAAAAATCAGTATTAATGAACTTTAATGAAATTAAAGAGTGCCTCTACAGAATATAAATTTGTTTGACACCCCTCCCCCCCCATTTTTAAGTTCAAATCAGCAAATGAACGCTTGCTTCCATTTCAGATGTCACTTTTATTACGGCAACAACCTATGCATTTTCTAAGTATGTGTCCCCTACCACAGGCTGCTCTGAGCATGTAGAACAGGTGAACCTAATGGGATATCCTTTCATTGTGTTTCAACAAAGTATTTATATGAACCTTGTCCTCATGGTCTTTAGCTCCCTCCAGTGCCATCAAATCAGCAGAATCATTTTTGATAAAAACCATCACGTACATATAATTTTAAATTTGCATTATCTGCCAACACGGGCAAATCGAAGGTTCAGACAGTTCACACATTTTTCAGCTTGTGTGTGGCTTGTGTAACCTAAACCCCGAACCCTGAGAATACCGAACCGGGCACCTCCCCCAGCTGCTGCCTAAAAGCAGGCAACATCATTTTTAACAGAATTTTAGAAGAGAAGTAGGTGGAGCTGAAATGATCTCACGTGACAGAAAAGTAATTCTGATCCCAGGATGGAGTTTCCGCAGGAACTGTGGAAGCTCAGGGAAGGAGTTGGGCCCCAGATGAACCCAAAACAATGGGAGGACAAACTGCTGCTGGGCTTTGAGCAGGGTGGTAGGGAGAACTTCACTGCTGTGAATACACTTGCACAAGGGTCTTCAGAGAAACAGTTCACATGTATTTAACACGCAAGAACATAAATCCAGTGCTGGAACTTGGCCTACTCAGGCACCATCCCAATGGAGATTTCTGTTCAGTACTCTAGGAAGTCGGGTTCTTTTGCAAAAAGGGCAGTAACTGACCGTTACCCTGCTCAGAGGAGACTCAAATGTTTCTTTTCTTTTATGCCAGCGTCACACACGATGCTCACTGCACGCACTGGGGATGGGAACGGCAGTCCGTGTCTTCACAGGACTACCTGTCAATACCTGTTTGGGAGCTGACAGCCTGACAGCTCACATTCATTTTCGCTGTTCTCAGGGGCATAGCTCCCCCCTCGCCCCCTTTTTTAAAAATAAAAAACCAAAAAACCAACAACATTCTTTTTTCCAACTCATGAAAAACAACTCCAGGCCTCTGTAAAAGCAGGCAAACAACGTGGCATCTCATATTAAAAGCATCTGTAAAGGGCACACCTCTTGTTCTAAAGTGAGTTATAATATACAGCTGTTATTCTTTTTTCTTGAAAACAACTGCTTGATCACAAAATTTAATACCAGACATGCTTTAAAAAAATTCATTTTAAACCAAGCAAGTGATACGGAGCTACAATAGCAATTTTATACTGTTAACTAAGCAGTACAGCGACACTAGTCTTTGGCTCCCATAAAAAGACTCGCCCGCAAAGAGCCGTTCCTGTGTTCTTTTGCTACACAAAAAAATGAAGTCAAATTGAAGTGCTTGTCTCTCCCTGGTACACACTGCAGTCAGGCAGATAAAAGGAGCAAGAAATCAAGCCTGAAGCCAAATTCAAAGGCAAACAATAAAGGTGAACACAGCAGTTCTGTGGGAAAGCCATTCTCAGGGAGTGACCATGTTTCTGAACAAGTGCAGCCCTCTCCTCGTAGAAATGTGACACAGCAAACAAAAAGAACTGCCTGTCATCCAGTTTCACCATTTCGCTCTTTGCTTAGATTTCTGCTGCTCTGAAAAGGAAAATCTAATACAGATCCTCCACCCTTCTCTTCTCTTCCTCACATGGCGGTTGTGATACCGTCGATGCATAGCCAACTGTGGAGTATTTCCCCAAAGTGCATTTGAGTATTTAGTGCTCTTAAGCTTACAATTAAACCAGACACCTCACAGAATACTGTGGCTTTACAAAGGCTCACAAACAGCACTGATTTAGCAAGTGACATGCCATGCCATTTTATCATCTTTGAAATAAGATATTTTGGCCCTTCCCCCCTCTCTTCCTCGCTGACCTGCTAATTTGACTCAGTTTATCCTAAAGCAGAATTTTACTCATTATAAAAACTTGAACTCTTTTAAATCTCATCTCTTAAAACAGATCCTGGCTATCAGTAGCCTTAAAAATAGTATTAAAAACTCTAATCATTTCAATGTCTGTAAAACAGACAGTAGGATATACTTTATATTTGCAAAACATAGTTTAACATTTGCAAAATGTATTTTTTAACATGGACTTTTCTAAGCTGCGTGCTTTTAAGATTAAAGTAACAGAGAATTTAGAATGAAGTGTGCACAGGAAAAGTAAAATCCCTGACAAGGCACAATCCCATTTCCTCTCTCAGCCAAGAGTCACGTTTGCTGGTTTCGGCATGGAGAGGTTTTCCATCACAGCTCACAGAGGAGCAGCCAGGTGCTGCAAAACATGGAACCGAGGCAGGGCTGGAGCGAGTGTGGAGATGTGTGTGGGTGATGGGCGTGCACGTGTGAGAAAGAGCTGTTGGGTGAGTGCACAGGAAAAAGCAGGCAAGAGGAAATTTTGGAAGGACTTCTAAAATCCCTTATTCTCTAGCTACCTTAAGACAAAGTTACAATGAGGAAGTGATAATGCAAGTGGAACCTGCTTCAGGTGGAATTAGTTCTTTTAAACCAGCTTTATTGTCTCTATTTATTACAGTTCTATATATGTGTTGTAATTACCTTAACAATTACTGATCATATTATTCACAGAACATAATTATTTCAGCACTGTAACTTTAAAAACCCTCAACAGCAGAACAGATAGCTCTATCTTGAAATGGAACCTTATACTCCAGAGACTGTTAAGACTCTGGAGGTGCTGAAGGTGACACATCACACTGCCCTTGCAGTCTCAGCATCCTCACTGGCCTCCTTGTCGGCAGACTTTACACAGAGGCCAAGGAATGAGAAAGCCTGTGCAGGGCGTCTTCTCCCACAGCCCCATCCTTCCAACATGGTCTCTTGTGCTCCCAGGCAGTGCCAGAGTCTGGACCACAAACCACCCTCCTGCCGAGGCTGAACAGAACCCCTGCACTGAGGTATACTGTACAAACCTGCTGAATTTAAATTACTGCCACGTTCTCGGGAAACCTCAACTCTAGCCCCCTTTCCTCAGGGGATGGGGGCAAGGAGAGAGGAGAAAGAAGGACTCTAGCCATTATGGTTGTGCAGCAAGCACAGAATGAGCTCTACCTATGCAGGTGGAGTGAAATAAATACACCGAGAGGTGGAAAAGAATTTAATCTCAGTGGGCATTAGTTCTGAATCCCCAGTGATGCTGGTTTATGCCTTTTTATTTATTACACTTAAAAGAAAGTTTCACAAAGCTATGAACAACGACTCATTTTTGCACCACAAGCGGGTGGACCCCCTGCCCCCACACACTCCATCACAGTCAGGCAGCAGAGTTTGAAGGAAAAGAAAAGCCAAACTGAAGAGCCCAAGGGGTGCATCCAAGTTCCAGAAAATTTCCAAATGGCACTGGCTGACGAGAAGCTGTAGGATACCAGTCAAGGACACACACATCTTGGCCATCTCTTTGTCTGCAGAGGGCAGTGTCTCATGTGTGCATTTTAAATGGCTGAAACTCTAAACCTAAATTATTTATTAACACATTAAAAATTTCCTCTTCTGCATGAAAGGAACATTTAAACAGTCTCAGGAGGAGACCTGAACTAAAACAGACACTAAAAATCATGGGTAGAATTGCTGCAGTGGGAAAGATGAGAAGGGGTCTGAGGTGGCATTACTTTTCCCCAGATGGAGCACATATTCCCACATCAACATATGTTACGAACCCAGATGGGGCTTTGCCCGCCCTTACACACCTGTGCTCAATATCTAGTATTTTGCACAAAGACATAACCCCTTAGCAACTCTCTTATAATTTCTTACTGCAGAGAAGCACTAAAAGATGTACAACGCCCTTCAGCGTTGCAGTCTGGGTCCCAACATGTGCCTAAAGCTTAGTGGGCACCTGACACTCGCAGCCCACAGGTCTGGTAAAACGTGCAGCTCAGAGCTGGGCTAGAAGCAGAGGCCTGCGGCAGCTCCAGTGGAACAACTGCGACCCAGCCGCAGCCCTGACTCGCTCACCTATTGCTCCCATACCTGTAACTAGAAGCGAGGAACTTCAGAGTCCTGAAGACAATTCCAGGATTTCCATTTGTTCTGCATGACTATAATTAGAGCTTCCGGATGGTGGTTTACACTAACAGCAGCAAAGACTGCAAAGGTGGAAGAGATCAGATGGGTCAGGCAGGGAGATGGTCTGGAGAGAACGCTCAGTGGTTCTGGTGAAAAGGAGGTGTGTTCGTACATTACTTACACACCCGATCAGGTGCTCCTACATACACAGCCTATAAACCTTACAACCATATGTGAAACACAGCTTTCATCACACTACAGTGTTTTAACTCCACTTCCTCTCCTCGGCAGCAAATTATGAGATTCACCACAAAAAAGGGTGCCTAAGCGCAGCAACTGATCTATTACACAAGTCAGTAATATGTGACTACTAAATATAGCCAGACTGTTTTCTTCTACATTTTCCAGCCTAAGACATGTTTGCAGCATCTTGAACACCCTGGCTGCTCTGCACCGATCGTGATGCTCAAAACCAGCAACAGGTGCAGAGCCCTCAGTACGGCACTTTTCTCTCAGCCCATCCCACCCGCGTTTATAGACCCTCCAGCCTCAGCGGGTAGAACTAGTTATCTGCTTTGTATAAATGCACACGCACAGGAAGCCCAAGGAACAGGCTGCCAACAGGCAGATGAGAAAATCAAAAAAGGTCTGAGATGCTAATAAAGCAAGCCAGAATTACACACTGCATCTAAATACAGGTTCTAAGGGAACATCGTTGAGTACTTCTGCAGAGAAGCATATCCTTCATTTTAACTAAAAAAGAAAAATTCCCTCCTTTGAATGACCTCACTTCCATTTGAGAGACCGATGTTTCATTAACACTTCTTATGATTTTGTTTCTTTGCTTAAAGACAGTAGAATGGGGAAGAAAAACAAAATAAAAGCCAATATATTTTACATCCGGGTCACTGAGTTCCTTGACTGTGGCTCCAAGCCTTCAAAAAGGAAAAACCCAGCCACACAAGCCCCCGCTGCTCTGCAGCAGAACCTGTCCCCTTGCCCACATGCATTTTCATCACTGTAGGCTGCAGATACTTACTAGAGTTACAGTCAAAGAGTACCCCAAAGAGGCAAATAATCTTCAACTAACACCACAGTGGAAAAATGCAACTTTTCTAATGTATTACTGATTTCTAAGTAAATATGCAGGGAAATTACCATACATTTACATAAGCATGTACGTGTCTAAGTACAGAGTAACAATCTCTGTTCTCTGCATGTCCAGCATTAATCCACTGCGACGCGTTGTGGTGTGGATGCTAAGAATAAATGTGAAACCGCTCAGAATTCAAAAGATGCACCATTTAAATGTGGATACTACAACCTAATTTACCCCGTAATCCATAGATGTACAAAAGCAGCATAAGCTTGTACAGATTCTGGTAATTACAGAGTTTTGTTTCAAAACCCCCACGTTTCATACAATATAAACACGGTAATTGTCGCTTTATCTCTGGATCTACACTGTAATTTCAATTATGCACAACAAAGGGACTGCTCATGAGAACTGCACTGAGGGTAAATCGCACCCCTCATAATAATAGTAACAAACCTGTGTTTATTAGCATTTGTTTGTTTTAAAAAGGTATTTGTTGAGTTCTTACAAACATCTCTTACAGACTGGTGCAAAAAGCAGAATGTACTGGGTGCGGCACTAATCTTTCAGTTGTACGACTTGTCTTGAGGGAATCAGTTTCATGGTCTTTACTGCCACGTGACTTTATCAAAAAACCACAGTGCGCATTTCTGGCATAATTAGCAGGACCTTCTTAAATACAGCCCCAAAGAAAGCTCTGAGGGAAACAAACACATTTCACATCATTAGGGAAAGTCAGAACTGAAAGGGAGGTACCAGCCTCTGCAGAGAACAGCAGAAATCCCACCTATTTTTAGTTCAAAATTCCAATAAGAACACAGCTGGGAGTCTAATGAAAATATCTTGGTGACAAATTTAATGGACTGAACACTAAAGTTGCTATTTTTAAATAAAGTTCCTAATTATCTTCCAAAACAAGAAGCAATTAAGCAGCAGTGGAGCTACGGCTTCCCAAGCATCTGGTAAGGCTTGGCTCCAATCAGACTGAAACTGGGAAATGGCTCAACACCTTTCTGATCCTAAAAATTGGCTGAGGGCCATGCTTGGGGTTTGGTTGTGGGTTTGGGGTTTTTTTTTAGTTTAATGAAAGCAGTTCTGCTTTGACCTGTCCAGTCCTGCCCTGCCCGTTGCCCAGTCACCCTCCTTATGAGCAGGTAATGCTTCTGTGCAGCTGCACAATCCCAACCCGCACGTGTGAGAAGGGAAAACCAGAAACGGTGCTCATAAGGTCTGAAGGGAGCTGGTGAGAACGAAAAATGGGAACAAGCTGCTTGGACCTCAGACTAGTTCAGCTCGGTGCAGGAGAGGTAGACAGCAAAGTACACCAGAGGCCACGGTGAGGGGTCAAGGATCCCACCTAGCAAAGAGCTCTGGAAGAACAGAGGAATTCACAACACAGCACATTGATATTTGCAAATTTACCCAATGAGCCACAATAAAGTGAGTTATAATCTGACATGTTCTACTCCAAATAGCTCTTTAAAACTAGACATTTTAATTACTGGCTCCCTTAATAGCACACTGTGACAATAATGAGTATTTTATACTTGTAACCTCACGTAAGACCATTCCACGCTTCATACGTACTGTATGCCTTATTTTTGAAACAGCTTTTAACAGTAGGGTAAAGAATCAGAGTTAGCACTGAAAATACACGGATACCAAACTAAAATCTACATTTTAATGTGACACAGCGTATTCCTAGAGTCTGGAATGCCCGTTTGGGGAATACACCATATCTGTGCTGTTAAGACTGGAAATCTCTAAGTCCATCCTCTCACTACAAAACGACTTCATTGTGTCAAGATTCTTGATGACACTGCAATACTTCTTGGCATTAGTACCATGAAAGATTGAACAATAACATCCTTCACTCATCTGATTTCAGTTAAAACCTCACACTATCCAAAATCATCCAAGAGTTTTTACAGATGTGAGCTTTTATATTCTTCTGGAAGAAGAGACATATCACAACACCCATTTACAAACATTGAAACTAAGTTTCACCCAAGTCTGGCCTTTGATAACAGAACGTGTGGATCCTAAAGCAGTTCAGCTCTGTGCAAGAGGTGAACAGTGAAGTCCTCCGCAGAAATGGCAAAGAGAAACCTTTCAGGCTGAACCAAGGAAAGAGCTGAGACCATGCACCTTGACTGCAAAATCCATTCTTCATGGCACAGATACTGACAGGCAGAACTAATGAAAAGTCCAAAATAAAATAACGATCACTGGACTCTAGCAAGATTGGTTCGCTCTTGAGACTGAGTTTGATGAAAGAACAGCCACACTCTTCACGAAGATATGTGTGAAGAGTGCCTTGCCAGGCATGAAACTTGAAGATGCCTAACTTTTGCACACTGTCCCTGATTTTTATACCATCATAAATGAGTAACTAAACCCCAGCTGAAATGCCTTAATAGCAAAGTGGTGGACAGTGTGTTCCAGACATGGCTTTCAGCAGCTTTACAAGCATCACTGACATAGGCAATATATGAACAAAAATAACAAATTTGCAGGGATTTTGCATATACATTGTTATTTTCATTTATTTATAAAAATTACTTAGGCCTCAGGAGGGGTTTTGGTGTTGTTTTCTTTTTTATTTATTTTTTTTCAGTTATAAAAACATGAATCTCAGTAAGGATCACACAGCACCACCCGGCCACCTGAGCTGGGCTGGATGCGGCTCCCACCAGCCCCACGCTCCTTTGGCAGACCCTACTCTGGGACCCAAGGCTCCTTCCCTCTCTCAGCGGCAACAGCCTTGCTAAAAATAGCCCTTTCTAGCTTTTACTGGGGCTGCAGTTTACATAAGCCCTTTGGGGGAAGGGGAACCTTGCAGAGTACCCATGGCACTTCACAGCCTTTGCAGAAAATTTACTGGGTGGCCAACACGTTTCAAGTGTAAATTACCATCCAGACACTGAAAACTCTGGCTTGCACAATGAATACGCTACGATTCAGCTTTATGGGTGGATATCCTTCTCAGTGACTTAATTAGTGTACCACAATACAAATACAGGTAACACAGAATCATGTTTACCTGAAACAACTGATTTTAACATGTTTTGGCTTCAAAATCCATGTGCAATATACTACAGAGTAATCAGTTTAAAAATGGTGTTTCAAATCACAAAACCTGTCAATGACATCCTGCCTCCAAAATTATTCTTAATCATATGTAAAATTAGCAATTTCTTTCAGTTTATTTAGGACTTAGTCACATGCTATAAAACAAAGAATGCTGAAGTTCAGCGTCAGTTTGATAAACCTGTTCACTTACTACGAGCTTAATCTATTTTTTAATTTTCAGCCCGCCTCTCCTGAAGTAAGGATTTTATGACCATGTTCTCTGCATGCAAACACATGGTCTCAATAAACTCTCGAGCCTGCTGGTAAATTTATACCAAATGTACTGCAGACAACTTTGTCAGGGGTCTCTCAAAGATAATAAATTCAGCAATACCTGTGAATGCAGGCAAGCACCCAGACAGAAGAAATTTAAATTTAAGTCCCCACTGAAGGAAAGGCTTTGGTGTATCATCAAACAGTGCAGTTCACAGAAGAGGAAAAAGAGGGATAGAACGTGCAAGTCAACAGCATCGAGTGTTCCCCCTCCCTGGGCCAGGCAGTGATGTATTTGCAGTTTCAGCCCAGGGAATAATTGGGAATCGAACCTGGCGCTTTCATGTTGCAGCAGCAAATGCACTGGCCTCATTTCAACCTTGTATCAGAAAATTTCTGTTGCCTCCGACCCGTCGCAATGCTGTTGCTTTTAATTCTTTTCTTAAAGCCAGACTTTAACGAGGTTTTACAGTATCTTTCTAGGTCTTAGTTTGATAAAAGTATTCTCCTAATTGTCGTGCTCTAATCTTGAAATGTTCCTTTTCTGCAGCAATACAGCATGAGTGGTAAGAGCTCTTGTAAAAAATCCCAACCACCCAGGCTCCAAAAGCTGCTGT